>NW_021963949.1:0-52410 GCF_902167405.1 Gadus morhua | reverse complement strand
GAACTAGAACTGCAAGCAGTTATGCAGGGGTCCAAGAAGTGTGCATTTCGCCGGCACAACGCGACAAGAAATGTGCGTTTCACCGGCAGAACGCGAAGCAAGTATTCAAAACGCTACCGTGAACAACATGTGGATATAAAGGTTTTGACTGTGGGAGGTTCGGTGTGGGAGTTATAGCCCAAAACGCGTTTTCAGAACATTCCATTGGCGATTAGGAGATGTATTATTTCGTCGTTTTTTTGCGCCCTCTTGTGGCGAAATTTTGCAAAGACAATTTTCCTTTTCCAAATAACTCCCGCCCACATTAATAATTCTTGACCATAATTTTTATATAGACTCGGGTTTGCCCCTTGATGGTTCCCTCATAGTTTGAAGAACATTCCTTTGGCCAATTAGAAGATATACAATTTCAACGTTTATGGCGCCCCCTAATGGCGACATTTTCCGAATTTTTTATCGTACGACATTAAGGTTAGCACCAACATGTGTGTAAAATTTGGACTCGTTCCGATGTCTAATTTTGGATTTCTTTGGATTTTTGATTTTCCACGTCTAATTTAGCTCATAAACCAATATTCAAAACGCTACCGTTTCGTCGTCGAAGGTCGGATCAAAAAAGTGTTCCAGCATTCTTTGCGTGTGCGTCTGAAGATGCCGTGTGCAAAGTTTGGTGTCGATTGGTCAAGAAATGTGGGAGGAGTAGGGAAAAAACTGTTTTGCGGTTTTCGCGATTTTACGAAAAAAAATTCTAGACGCAAATGGGCGTGGCCTATGCCAAAAGATGCAGCAGACTCCAGTGAATATGTGCGTACAAGTTTTTGACTGTGGGAGGTTCGGTGTGGGAGTTATAGCCCCAAACGCGTATTCCTTGGTATAGCGCCACCTAGTGGCCGGCATGCCTGGATTTTGTCGTCTGCATAGTCTTCAGGGACCTGGATCTATTCATGCAATTGGCGTGTCGGCACCATTCACGGTCTGGGCTGTGGTACCACTTCTAGTTGGGAATAATAATAATAACTAGAACTGCAAGCAGTTATGCAGGGGTCCAAGAAGTGTGCATTTCGCCGGCACAACGCGACAAGAAATGTGCATTTCGCCGGCACAACACGAAGCAAGTATTCAAAACGCTACCGTGAACAACATGTGGATATAAAGGTTTTGACTGTGGGAGCTTCGGTGTGGGAGTTATAGCCTAAAACGCGTTTTCAGAACATTGGCCAAATAGGAGATAGACAATGTCGTCGTTTTTTGGCGCCGCCCTGTGGCAAAATTTTCCAAAGACAATTTTCCTTTGCCAAATAACTCCCGCCCATATTAATAATTCTTGGCCATATTTTCTATATAGACTCGGGTTTGCCCCTTGATGGTTTCCCTTGAGTTTGAAGAACATTCCTTTGGCCAATTAGAAGATATACAATTTCCTCGTTTATTGCGCCCCCTAATGGCGAAATTTTCCGAAATTTCTATCGAACGACATTAAGGTTAGCACCAACATGTGTGTAAAATGTGGACTCGATCCGATGTGTAATTTTGGATTTCTTTGGATTTTTGATATTCCACGTCTAATTTAGCTAATAAACCAATATTCAAAACGCTACCGTTTCGTCGTCGAAGGACGGATCAAAAAAGTGTTTCATGCATTCTTTGCGTGTGCGTCTGACGATGTTGTGTGCAAAGTTTGGTGTTGATCGGGCGAGAAATGTGGGAGGAGTAGCGAAAAAACAGTTTTACGGTTTTCGCGATTTTGCGAAAAAAAATTCTAGGCGCAAATGGGCGTGGCCTATGCCAAAAGATGCAGCAGACTCCAGTGAATATGTGGGAACAAGTTTTTGACTGTGGTAGGTTCGGCGTGGGAGTTATAGCCCCAAACGCGTTTTCCCTTGTTATAGCGCCACCTAGTGACCGGCGTGTCTGGATTTTGTCGTCTGCGTAGTCCGAAGAGATCTGGATCTAGTCATGCAATTCGCATGTCGGCACCATTTACGGTTTGGGCTGTGGTCACACTTTGAGGGAGGTAAGAATAATAATAGGAATAATCCTTACAAAAACAATAGGGATCCAACCTGTTGGCTTGGACCCCTAATAATAATAATAATAGGAAAAATCCTTACAAAAACAATAGGGATCCAACCTGTTGGCTTGGACCCCTAACTAGAACTGCAAGCAGTTATGCAGGGGTCCAAGAAGTGTGCATTTCGCCGGCACAACGCGACAAGAAATGTGCGTTTCGCCGGCACAACGCGAAGCATGTGTTGAAAACGCTACCCTGAACCTGTGGATACAAAGGATTTGACTGTGGTAGGAGTAGCGAGAAGTCAGTGTTGCGTTTTTGCGGCGAAATTTTGCAGACGATATACAATTTCCTCGTTTATTGCGCCCCCTAATGGCGAAGTTTTCCGATTTTTTTATCGAACGACATTAAGGTTAACACCAACATTTGTGTAAAATTTGGACTCGATACGATGTCTAATTTTGGATTTCTTTGGATTTTTGATATTTCACGTCTAATTTAGCTAATATACCAATATTCAAAACGCTACCGTTTCGTCGTCAAAGGTCGCATCAAAAAAGTGTTTCGTGCATTCTTTGCGTGTGCGTCTGAAGATGTCGTGTGCAAAGTTTGGTGTCGATTGGTCAAGAAATGTGGGAGGAGTAGGGAAAAACAGTTTTGCGGTTTTCGCGATTTTGCGAAAAAAAATTATAGACGCAAATGGGCGTGGCCTATGCCAAAAGATGCAGCAGACTCCAGTGAATATGTGCGTACAAGTTTTTGACTGTGGGAGGTTCGGTGTGGGAGTTATAGCCCCAAACGCGTCTTTCCTTGGTATAGCGCCACCTAGTGGCCGGCGTGTCTGGATTTTGTCGTCTCCCTAGAACTCAGGGACCTGGATCTAGTCATGCAATTGGCGTGTCGGCACCATTTACGGTTTGGGCTGTGGACCCACTTCTAGGGGGGAAAAATAATAACTAGAACTGCAAGCAGTTATGCAGGGGTCCAAGAAGTGTGCATTTCGCCGGCACAACGCGACAAGAAATGTGCGTTTCGCCGGCACAACGCGAAGCAAGTATTCAAAACGCTACCGTGAACAACATGTGGATATAAAGGTTTTGACTGTGGGAGCTTCGGTGTGGGAGTTATAGCCTAAAACGCGTTTTCAGAACATTGGCCAAATAGGAGATAGACAATGTCGTAGTTTTCTGGCGCCGCCCTGTGGCGAAATCTTCCAAAGACAATTTTCCTTTGCCAAATAACTCCCGCCCACATTAATAATTCTTGGCCATATTTTCTATATAGACTCGGGTTTGCCCCTTGATGGTTTCCCTTGAGTTTGAAGAACATTCCTTCAGCCAATTAGAAGATATACAATTTCCTCGTTTATTGCGCCCCCTAATGGCGAACTTTTCCGAAATTTTTATCGAACGACATTAAGGTTAGCACCAACATGTGTGTAAAATTTGGACTCGATCCGATGTCTAATTTTGGATTTCTTTGGATTTTTGATATTCCACGTCTAATTTAGCTAATATACCAATATTCAAAACGCTACCGTTTCGTCGTCAAAGGTCGCATCAAAAGAGTGTTTCGTGCATTCTTTGCGTGTGCGTCTGAAGATGTCGTGTGCAAAGTTTGGTGTTGATTGGTCGAGAAATGTGGGAGGAGTAGCGAAAAAACAGTTTTGCGGTTTTCGCGATTTTGCGAAAAAAAATTCTAGACGCAAATGGGCGTGGCCTATGCCAAAAGATGCAGCAGACTCCAGTGAATATGTGTGTACAAGGTTTTGAATGTGGGAGGTTCGGTGTGGGAGTTATAGCCCCAAACGCGTCTTTCCTTGGTATAGCGCCACCTAGTGGCCGGCGTGTCTGGATTTTGTTATCTGAGTAGCGGTGCCGGACCTGGATCTAGTCATGCAATTGGCGTGTCGGCACCATTTACGGTTTGGGCTGTGGGCCCACTTTTAGCGCGGGAAGTATAATAACTAGAACTGCAAGCAGTTATGCAGGGGTCCAAGAAGTGTGCATTTCGCCGGCACAACGCGACAAGGAATGTGCATTTCGCCGGCACAACGCGAAGCATGAGTTCAAAACGCCACCCTGAACCTGTGGATACAAAGGATTTGACTGTGGTAGGAGTAGCGAGAAGTCAGTGTAGCGTTTTCGCGGCTAAATTTTGTAGAAGATATACAATTTCCTCGTTTATGGCGCCCCCTAATGGCGAAATTTTCCGAAATTTTTATCGAACGACATTAAGGTTAGCACCAACATGTGTGTAAAATGTGGACTCGATCCGATGTCTCATTTTGGTTTTTTTGGGATTTTTGATTTTCCACGTCAAATTTAGCTAATAAACAAATATTCAAAACTCTACCGTTTCGTCGTCGAAAGTCGGATCAAAAAACTGTCTGAGGGTTTCTTTGCGTGTGCGTCTGAAGATGCCGTGTGCAAAGTTTGGTGTTGATTGGTCGAGAAATGTGGGAGGGATAGCGAAAATACAGTTTTGCGGTTTTCGCGATTTTGCGAAAAAAAATTAATGACGCAAATGGGCGTGGCCTATGCCAAAAGATGCAGCAGACTCCAGTGAATAAGTGGGTACAAGTTTTTGACTGTGGGAGGTTCGGTGTGGGAGCTATAGCCCCAAACGTGTTTCTCCATGGTATAGCGCCACCTAGAGGCCGGCATGTCTGGATTTGGTTATCTGAGTAGCGGTGCCGGACCTTGTTCTAGTCATGTAATTGGCGCGTGTGCACCATTTACGGTTTGGGCTGTGGACCGACTTTCAAGGCGGGAAGTATAACTAGAACTGCAAGCAGTTATGCAGGGGTCCAAGAAGTGTGCATTTCGCCGGCACAACGCGACAAGAAATGTGCGTTTCGCCGGCACAGCGCGAAGCATGTGTTCAAAACGCTACCCTGAACCTGTGGATACAAAGGATTTGACTGTGGTAGGAGTAGCGAGAAGTCAGCGTAGCGTTTTCGCGGCGAAATTTTGTAGAAGATATACAATTTCCTCGTTTATTGCGCCCCCTAATGGCGAAATTTTCCGAAATTTTTATCGTACGACCTTAAGGTTAGCACCAACATGTGTGCACAATTTGGACTCGTTCCGATGTCTAATTTTGGATTTCTTTGGATTTTTGATTTTCCACGTCTAATTTAGCTCATAAACCAATATTCAAAACGCTACCGTTTCGTCGTCAAAGGTCGCATCAAAAAAGTGTTTCGTGCATTCTTTGCGTGTGCGTCTGAAGATGTCGTGTGCAAAGTTTGGTGTCGATTGGTCAAGAAATGTGGGAGGAGTAGGGAAAAAACAGTTTTGCGGTTTTCGCGATTTTGCGAAAAAAAATTCTAGACGCAAATGGGCGTGGCCTAGGCCAAAAGATGCAGCAGACTCCAGTGCATCTGGGTGTACAAGTTTTTGGACTCTGGGAGGTTCGGTGTGGGAGCTATTGCCCCAAACGTGTTTCTCCTTGGTATAGCGCCACCTAGTGGCCGGCATGTCTGGATTTGGTTATCTGAGTAGCGGTGCCGATTCTGGATCTAGTCATGCAATTGGCGCGTGTGCACCATTTACGGTTTGGGCTGTAGTATCACTTTCACCGCGGGAAGTATAAAAATCCTTACAAAAACAATAGGGATCCAACCTGTTGGCTTGGACCCCTAACTAGAACTGCAAGCAGTTATGCAGGGGTCCAAGAAGTGTGCATTTCGCCGGCACAACGCGACAAGAAATGTGCGTTTCGCCGGCACAACGCGAAGCATGTGTTCAAAACGCTACCATGAACCTGTGGATACAAAGGATTTGACTGTGGTAGGAGTAGCGAGAAGTCAGTGTAGCGTTTTCGCGGCGAAATTTTGTAGACGATATACAATTTCCTCGTTTATTGCGCCCCCTAATGGCGAATTTTTCCGAATTTTTTATCGAACGACGTTAAGGTTAACACCAACATGTGTGTAAAATTTGGACTTGATCCGATGTCTAATTTTGGATTTCTTTGGATTTTTGATATTCCACGTCTAATTTAGCTAATAAACCAATATTCAAAACGCTACCGTTTCGTCGTCGAAAGTCGGATCAAAAAACTGTCTGAGGGTTTCTTTGCGTGTGCGTCTGAAGATGCCGTGTGCAAAGTTTGGTGTTGATTGGTCGAGAAATGTGGGAGGAGTAGCGAAAAAACAGTTTTGCGGTTTTCGCGATTTTGCGAAAAAAAATTCCAGACGCAAATGGGCGTGGCCTATGCCAAAAGATGCAGCAGACTCCAGTGAATCTGTGTGTATAAGGTTTTGAATGTGGGAGGTTCGGTGTGGGAGTTATAGCCCCAAACGCGTATTCCTTGGTATAGCGCCACCTAGTGACCGGCGTGTCTGGATTTTGTCGTCTGCATAGTCCGAAGAGATCTGGATCTAGTCATGCAATTGGCGTGTCGGCACCATTTACGGTTTGGGCTGTGGTCCCACTTTTAGGGAGGTAAGTATAATAGGAAAAATCCTTACAAAAACAATAGGGATCCAACCTGTTGGCTTGGACCCCTAATAATAATAATAACTAGAACTGCAAGCAGTTATGCAGGGGTCCAAGAAGTGTGCATTTCGCCGGCACAACGCGACAAGAAATGTGCGTTTCGCCGGCACAAAGCGAAGCATGTGTTCAAAACGCTACCCTGAACCTGTGGATACAAAGGATTTGACTGTGGTAGGAGTAGCGAGAAGTCAGTGTAGCGTTTTCGCGGCGAAATTTTGTAGAAGATATACAATTTCCTCGTTTATTGCGCCCCCTAATGGCGAAATTTTCCGATTTTTTTATCGAACGACATTAACGTTAACACCAACATGTGTGTAAAATTTGGACTCGATCCGATGTCTAATTTTGGATTTCTTTGGATTTTTGATATTTCACGTCTAATTTAGCTAATAAACCAATATTCAAAACGATACCGTTTCGTCGTCAAAGGTCGCATCAAAAAAGTGTTTCATGCATTCTTTGCATGTGCGTCTGAAGATGTCGTGTGCAAAGTTTGGTGTTGATCGGGCGAGAAATGTGGAAGGAGTAGGGAAAAAACAGTTTTGCGGTTTTCGCGATTTTGCGAAAAAAAATTATAGACGGAAATGGGCGTGGCCTATGCCAAAAGATCCAGCAGACTCCAGTGAATATGTGCGTACAAGTTTTTGACTGTGGGAGGTTCGGTGTGGGAGTTATAGCCCCAAACGCGTCTTTCCTTGGTATAGCGCCACCTAGTGGCCGGCGTGTCTGGATTTGGTTATCTGAGTAGCGGTGCCGGACCTGGTTCTAGTCATGTAATTGGCGCGTGTGCACCATTTACGGTTTGGGCTGTAGTCCCACAAGTACGGGGGGAAGTATAATAACTAGAACTGCAAGCAGTTATGCAGGGGTCCAAGAAATGTGCATTTCGCCGGCACAACGCGAAGCATGTGTTCAAAACCAATTGGCGTGGCCTATGCCAAAATATGCCACTGACTCCAGTGAATCTGTGCATATAACGTTTTTGACTGTGGGAGCTTCGGTGTGGGAGTTATAGCCCAAAACGCGTTTTCTGAACATTCCATTGGCCAGTTAGGAGATATATTATTTCGTCGTTTATTTGCGCCCCCGTGTGGCGAGATTTTCCAAAGACAATTTTCCTTTGCCAAATAACTCCCGCCCACATTAATAATTCTTGGCCATATTTTTTATATAGACTCGGGTTTGCCCCTTGATGGTTTCCTCATAGTTTGAAGAACATTCCCTGGGCCAATTAGAACATATACAATTTCCTCGTTTATTGCGCCCCCTAATGGCGAAAAATTCCGGAATTTTTATCGAACGACAGTTAGGTTAGCACCAAAATGTGTGTAAAATTTGGACTCGTTCCGATGTCTAATTTTGGATTTCTTTGGATTTTTGATTTTCCACGTCTAATTTAGCTCATAAACCAATATTCAAAACGCTACCGTTTCGTCGTCAAAGGTCGCATCAAAAAAGTGTTTCATGCATTCTTTGCGTGTGCGTCTGAAGATGTCGTGTGCAAAGTTTGGTGTCGATTGGTCAAGAAATGTGGGAGGAGTAGGGAAAAAACAGTTTTGCGGTTTTCCCGATTTTGCGAAAAATATTTCTAAACGCAAATGGGCGTGGCCTAGGCCAAAAGATGCAGCAGACTCCAGTGCATCTGTGTGTACAAGTTTTTGGACTCTTGGAGGTTCGGTGTGGGAGTTATAGCCCAAAACGCGTATTCCTTGGTATAGCGCCACCTAGTGGCCGGCATGTCTGGATTTTGTCGTCTGCGTAGTGTTCACGGACCTGGATCTAGTGATGCAATTGGCGCGTGTGCACCATTTACGGTTTGGGCTGTGGTACCACTTCTAGATGGGAAGTATAATAAAAATCCTTACAAAAACAATAGGGATCCAACCTGTTGGCTTGGACCCCTAATAATAATAGGAAAAATCCTTACAAAAACAATAGGGATCCAACCTGTTGGCTTGGACCCCTAACTAGAACTGCAAGCAGTTATGCAGGGGTCCAAGAAGTGTGCATTTCGCCGGCACAACGCGACAAGAAATGTGCATTTCGCCGGCACAACGCGAAGCAAGTATTCAAAACGCTACCGTGAACAACATGTGGATATAAAGGTTTTGACTGTGGGAGCTTCGGTGTGGGAGTTATAGCCTAAAACGCGTTTTCAGAACATTCCATGGCCTAATAGGAGATAGACAATGTCGTCGTTTTTTGGCGCCGCCCTGTGGCGAAATTTTCCAAAGAGAATTATCCTTTGCCAAATAACTCCCGCCCACATTAATAATTCTTGGCCATATTTTCTATATAGGCTCGGGTTTGCCCCTTGATGGTTTCCCTTGAGTTTGAAGAACATTCCTTTGGCCAATTAGAAGATATACAATTTCCTCGTTTATTGCGCCCCCTGAGGGCGTAATTTTCCGAATTTTTTATCGAACGCCGTTAAGGTTAGCACCAACATGTGTGTAAAATTTGGACTCGTTCCGATGTCTAATTTTGGATTTCTTTGGATTATTGATTTTCCACGTCTAATTTAGCTCATAAACCAATATTCAAAATGCTACCGTTTCGTCGTCAAAGGTCGCATCAAAAAAGTGTTTCGTGCATTCTTTGCGTGTGCGTCTGAAGATGTCGTGTGCAAAGTTTTGTGTCAATTGGTCGGGAAATGTGGGAGGAGTAGCGAAAAAACAGTTTTGCGGTTTTCGCGATTTTGCGAAAAAAAATTATAGACGCAAATGGGCGTGGCCTATGCCAAAAGATGCAGCAGACTCCAGTGAATATGTGGGTACAAGTTTTTGACTGTGGGAGGTTCGGTGTGGGAGTTATAGCCCCAAACGCGTTTTCCCTTGGTATAGCGCCACCTAGTGTTCGGCGTGTCTGGATTTTGTCGTCTGCTTAGAACTCAGGGACCTGGATCTAGTCATGCAATTGGCGTGTCGGCACCATTTACGGTTTGGGCTGTGGGCACACTTTTAGGATTAGCACGTCGGAATAATAATAACAAGAAATGTGCATTTCGCCGGCACAACGCGAAGCAAGTATTCAAAACGCTACCGTGAACAACATGTGGATATAAAGGTTTTGACTGTGGGAGCTTCGGTGTGGGAGTTATAGCCTAAAACGCGTTTTCAGAACATTCCATTGGCCAAATAGGAGATAGACAATGTCGTCGTTTTTTGGCGCCGCCCTGTGGCGAAATTTTCCAAAGACAATTTTCCTTTGCCAAATAACTCCCGCCCACATTAATAATTCTTGGCCATATTTTCTATATAGGCTCGGGTTTGCCCCTTGATGGTTTCCCTTGAGTTTGAAGAACATTCCTTTGGCCAATTAGAAGATATACAATTTCCTCGTTTATTGCGCCCCCTGAGGGCGTAATTTTCCGAATTTTTTATCGAACGCCGTTAAGGTTAGCACCAACATGTGTGTACAATTTGGACTCGTTCCGATGTCTAATTTTGGATTTCTTTGGATTTTTGATTTTCCACATCAAATTAAGCTCATAAACCAATATTCAAAATGCTACCGTTTCGTCGTCAAAGGTCGCATCAAAAAAGTGTTTCGTGCATTCTTTGCGTGTGCGTCTGAAGATGTCGTGTGCAAAGTTTGGTGTCAATTGGTCAAGAAATGTGGGAGGAGTAGCGAAAATACAGTTTTGCGGTTTTCGCGATTTTGCGAAAAAAAATTATAGACGCAAATGGGCGTGGCCTATGCCAAAAGATGCAGCAGACTCCAGTGAATATGTGGGTACAAGTTTTTGACTGTGGGAGGTTCGGTGTGGGAGTTATAGCCCCAAACGCGTTTTCCCTTGGTATAGCGCCACCTAGTGTTCGGCGTGTCTGGATTTTGTCGTCTGCTTAGAACTCAGGGACCTGGATCTAGTCATGCAATTGGCGTGTCGGCACCATTTACGGTTTGGGCTGTGGGCACACTTTTAGGATTAGCACGTCGGAATAATAAAAAACAATAGGGATCCAACCTGTTGGCTTGGACCCCTAACTAGAACTGCAAGCAGTTATGCAGGGGTCCAAGAAGTGTGCATTTCGCCGGCACAACGCGACAAGAAATGTGCGTTTCGCCGGCACGACGCGAAGCATGTGTTCAAAACGCTACCCTGAACCTGTGGATACAAAGGATTTGACTGTGGTAGGAGTAGCGAGAAGTCAGTGTAGCGTTTTCGCGGCGAAATTTTGTAGAAGATATACAATTTCCTCGTTTATTGCGCCCCCTAATGGCGAAATATTCCGAAATTTTTATCGAACGTCAATAAGGTTAGCTCCAACATGTGTGTAGAATTTGGACTCGATCCGATGTCTAATTTTGGATTTTTTTGGATTTTTAATTTTCCACGTCTAATTTAGCTAATAAACCAATATTCAAAACGCTACCGTTTCGACGTCAAAGGTCGCATCAAAAAAGTGTTTCGTGCATTCTTTGCGTGTGCGTCTGAAGATGTCGTGTGCAAAGTTTGGTGTCGATTGGTCAAGAAATGTGGGAGGAGTAGGGAAAAAACATTTTTTCGGTTTTCGCGATTTTGCGAAAAAAAATTATTGACGCAAATGGGCGTGGCCTATGCCAAAAGATGCAGCAGACTCCAGTGAATATGTGGGTACAAGTTTTTGACTGTGGGAGGTTCGGTGTGGGAGTTATAGCCCCAAACGCGTATTCTTTGGTATAGCGCCACCTAGGGGCCGGCGTGTCTGGATTTTGTTATCTGAGTAGCGGTGCCAATTCTGGATCAAGTCATGCAATTGGCGCGTGTGCACCATTTACGGTTTGGGCTGTAGTATCACTTTCACCGCGGGAAGTATAAAAATCCTTACAAAAACAATAGGGATCCAACCTGTTGGCTTGGACCCCTAACAAGAAATGTGCGTTTCGCCGGCACGATGCGAAGCATGTGTTCAAAATGCTACCCTGAACCTGTGGATACAAAGGATTTGACTGTGGTAGGAGTAGCGAGAAGTCAGTGTGGCGTTTTCGCGGCGAAATTGTGTAGGAGATATACAATTTCCTCGTTTAGTGCGCCCCCTAATGGCGAAATTTTCCGAATTTTTTATGGAACGACATTAACGTTAACACCAACATGTGTGTAAAATTTGGACTCGATCCGATGTCTAATTTTGGATTTCTTTGGATTTTTGATATTTCACGTCTAATTTAGCTAATAAACCAATATTCAAAACGCTACCGTTTCGTCGTCAAAGGTCGCATCAAAAAAGTGTTTTTATGCATTCTTTGCATGTGCGTCTGAAGATGTCGTGTGCAAAGTTTGGTGTTGATCGGGCGAGAAATGTGGAAGGAGTAGGGAAAAAACAGTTTTGCGGTTTTCGCGATTTTGCGAAAAAAAATTATAGACGGAAATGGGCGTGGCCTATGCCAAAAGATCCAGCAGACTCCAGTGAATATGTGCGTACAAGTTTTTGACTGTGGGAGGTTCGGTGTGGGAGTTATAGCCCCAAACGCGTCTTTCCTTGGTATAGCGCCACCTAGTGGCCGGCGTGTCTGGATTTGGTAATCTGAGTAGCGGTGCCGGACCTGGTTCTAGTCATGTAATTGGCGCGTGTGCACCATTTACGGTTTGGGCTGTAGTCCCACAAGTACGGGGGGAAGTATAATAATAATAAATATAGCTGCGAGCAGCAATGTGGGTGTCAAGCATAATCGGACTCGGTAGGCTAATTCTGCCGGATGGACGCAATTGGCCTGGGGGCTACATGACGACCGCCTCGGAAATCGGCAATACCGACAGCCGGTGGGATGAGTAAATGGGAAAAAGGACCCCACCTAGAGGTAAGGGCGCAATGCAGTCTGCCTGACAGAACAAATGTCACAAATACATAGGGGTATTCGGAACAATATCCCTAAAAGAGACACCATGTAAACAAGCATCCCTTCTGGAGGTGGTTCGTGAAGCATCTGATCCAGTGGGAATTGCAGTTTATATTTTAAGTGGGCGGAATGGTAAATATAGTCATTGTTGCATTATACATTAAGTACCGCTTATCGCCACACGAGTGCAGTGTCTACCCATTAATGAGCGCCGTCAAGTTTGATTGCCTGTCACGGCCAAACGGTTTTGAATTTGAGAAAGCTGTTTAACACATTAGTTCAGCTTGGTCTGAAGATCATATATGCAGAGTTTCATGAAGATTGGACATAATTTGTGGCCTGTGGGAATTTACAACTGATTTTGACAACTTTCAACATGGCGGCCAAGTTCTGATGTTGCAATGAGAAATAATTTATATGCTATATGAGTAGGTCTGACAGTATCATCAGACATTGAAAATAAGTTTGAAATGTACTCATGTGAAGAGAGAGGAGTTAAAACACGTCTTCATTAATTATAGCGCCCCCTAGCGGTCAATGGTCACCAAATTCTTTGAGTGTCCCCATGATTATGTTATGGGTCAATGTATCAAGTTTGGTTATGATATGTCAAAGGGCTGCAGAGATATTGGCATGTTTCCGGTTTTCCGGCTTCGCGCTCGAATATCATTGGCTGTCGCGGATATTTCTGCAAGACGTAATATATGAGCTATATGGGGAGGTCTGATAGTATCACCAGACATTGAAAATAAGTTTTAAATGTACTCATGTGAAGAGAGAGGAGTCAAAACACATCGACATTAATAACAGCGCCACCTAGAGGTCAAGGGTCACCAAATTCATTCAGTGTCACCGTGATGCGGTCATGGGTCTCTCTACCAAGGTTGGTTATGATAGGTCAAAGGGCTTCTGAGATATGGGCTTACTTCCGGTTTGGCAACTTGGCGGTTAAATTTGATTGGCTTTAGCGGACAAACGGTTTTGAATTTGACAAATCTATTCGATGTTTTTTATCAAGCATGGCCAGAAGATCATGTGTGTCAAGATTCGAGATGATTGGACAAGATTTGTGATAGAAGTAGCATTTTAAAGGTTTTTGACATAAACCAAGATGGCGGAAATATACGTAATGGCACAATGACGTCATAGGGTGTGTTGAACTGGGCTTGGTTCAAGAAATCCAATGATACCTGGTTTGTGAATATTGGTCGAATAGCTCGAAAGTTATGAACATGAATGCATGCCCAAATTTGACCTGTTGGTGGCGCTAGAGCTGTTGGGCTAGCGACCTGAGATTGGCTTAATGGGCTAATGGGGCTGTCCTGAACCAGTGTGCCAAATTTCACAACTTTTCGCCAAGCGGTTCTATGGGCTACCATTGACTCCAATGGCAGCATAATAATAATAAATATAGCTGCGAGCAGCAATGTGGGTGTCAAGCATAATCGGACTCGGTAGGCTAATTCTGCCGGATGGACGCAATCGGCCAGGGGGCTACATGACGACCGCCTCGGAAATCGGCAATACCGACAGCCGGTGGGATGAGTAAATGGGAAAAGGACCCCACCTAGAGGTAAGGGCGCAATACAGTCTGCCTGACAGAACAAATGTCACAAATACATAGGGGTATTCGGAACAATATCTCTAAAAGAGACACAATGTAAACAAGCATCCGTTCTGGAGGTGGTTCGTGAAGCATCTAATCCAGAGGGAATTGCAGTTTATATAGTAGGTGGGCGGAATGGTAAATTTAGTCATTGTTGCATTATACATTAAGTACCGCTTGACGCCACACGAGTGCAGTGTCTGCCCATTAATGAGCGCCACACGAGTGCAGTGTCTACCCATTAATGAGCAACGTCAAGTTTGATTGGCTGTCACGGCCAAACGGTTTTGAATTTGAGAAAGCTGTTTAATACATTTGTTCAGCTTGGTCGGAAGATCATATATGCAAAGTTTCATGAAGATTGGACATAATTTGTGGCCTGTGGGAATTTACAACTAATTTTGACAACTTTCAACATGGCGGCCAAGTTCTGATGTTACAATGAGAAATAATTTATAAGCTATATAAGGAGGTCTGGCAGTATCCTCAGACATTAGAAATAAGTTTGAAATGTACTCATGTGAAGAGAGAGGAGTTAAAACACGTCTTCATTAATTATAGCGCCCCCTAGAGGTCAATGGTCACCAAATTCATTAAGCGTCCCCATGATGATGTTATGGGTCTATGTTTCAAGTTTGGTTATGATTTGTCAAAGGGATGCTGAGAAATTGCCGTGTTTCCGGTTTGGCGGCTTCGCGGTCGAATATCATTGGCTCTCGCGGATATTTCTGCGAGAAATAATATACTAGCTATACGGGGAGGTCTGATAGTATCACTAGACATTGAAAATAAGTTTTAAATGTACTCATGTGAAGAGAGAGGAGTCAAAACACATCGACATTAATAACAGCGCCCCCTAGAGGTCAAATCTCACCAAATTTATTCAGTGTCACCTTTCTGGGGTCATGGGTCTATGTACCAAGGTTGGTTATGATATGTCAAAGGGCTGCTGAGATATGGGCTTACATCCGGTTTGGCGGCTACGCCGCCAAATTTGATTTGCTGTAGCGGGCAAACGGTTTTGAATCAATCGATCAATTCGATGTTTTGTATCAAGCATGGCCAGAAGATCATGTGTGCCAAGTTTCGAGATGATTGGACAAGATTTGTGATAGAAGTAGCATTTTGAGGGTTTTTGACATAAACCAAGATGGCGGACATATACGTCATGGCGCAATGACGTCATAGGGTGTGTTGAACTGGGCTTGGTTCAAGGAATCCAATGATACCTGGTTTGTGAATATTGGTCGAATAAGTCGAAAGTTATGAACATGAATGCATGTCCAACTTTGACCTGTTGGTGGCGCTAGAGCTGTTGGGCTAGCGACCTGAGATTGGCTTAATGGGCTAATGGGGCTGTCCTGAACCATTGTGCCAAATTTCACAACTTTTCGCCAAGCGGTTCTATGGGCTGCCATTGACTCCAATGGCAGCATAATAATAATAATAATAAATATAGCTGCGAGCAGCAATGTGGGTGTCAAGCATAATCGGACTCGGTAGGCTAATTCTGCCGGATGGACGCAATCGGCCAGGGGGCTACATGACGACCGCCTCGGAAATCGGCAATACCGACAGCCGGTGGGATGAGTAAATGGGAAAAGGACCCCACCTAGAGGTAAGGGCGCAATACAGTCTGCCTGACAGAACAAATGTCACAAATACATAGGGGTATTCGGAACAATATCTCTAAAAGAGACACAATGTAAACAAGCATCCGTTCTGGAGGTGGTTCGTGAAGCATCTAATCCAGAGGGAATTGCAGTTTATATAGTAGGTGGGCGGAATGGTAAATTTAGTCATTGTTGCATTATACATTAAGTACCGCTTGACGCCACACGAGTGCAGTGTCTGCCCATTAATGAGCGCCACACGAGTGCAGTGTCTACCCATTAATGAGCAACGTCAAGTTTGATTGGCTGTCACGGCCAAACGGTTTTGAATTTGAGAAAGCTGTTTAATACATTTGTTCAGCTTGGTCGGAAGATCATATATGCAAAGTTTCATGAAGATTGGACATAATTTGTGGCCTGTGGGAATTTACAACTAATTTTGACAACTTTCAACATGGCGGCCAAGTTCTGATGTTACAATGACAAATAATTTATAAGCTATATAAGGAGGTCTGGCAGTATCCTCAGACATTAGAAATAAGTTTGAAATGTACTTATGTGAAGAGAGAGGAGTTAAAACACCTCTTCATTAATTATAGCGCCCCCTAGAGGTCAATGGTCACCAAATTCATTAAGCGTCCCCATGATGATGTTATGGGTCTATGTTTCAAGTTTGGTTATGATTTGTCAAAGGGATGCTGAGAAATTGCCGTGTTTCCGGTTTGGCGGCTTCGCGGTCGAATATCATTGGCTGTCGCGGATATTTCTGCGAGAAATAATATACTAGCTATACGGGGAGGTCTGATAGTATCACTAGACATTGAAAATAAGTTTTAAATGTACTCATGTGAAGAGAGAGGAGTCAAAACACATCGACATTAATAACAGCGCCCCCTAGGGGTCAAATCTCACCAAATTTATTCAGTGTCACCTTTATGGGGTTATGGGTCTATGTACCAAGGTTGGTTATGATATGTCAAAGGGCTGCTGAGATATGGGCTTACATCCGGTTTGGCGGCTATGCCGCCAAATTTGATTTGCTGTAGCGGGCAAACGGTTTTGAATCAATCGATCAATTCGATGTTTTGTATCAAGCATGGCCAGAAGATCATGTGTGCCAAGTTTCGAGATGATTGGACAAGATTTGTGATAGAAGTAGCATTTTGAGGGTTTTTGACATAAACCAAGATGGCGGACATATACGTCATGGCGCAATGACGTCATAGGGTGTGTTGAACTGGGCTTGGTTCAAGGAATCCAATGATACCTGGTTTGTGAATATTGGTCGAATAGGTCGAAAGTTATGAACATGAATGCATGCCCAACTTTGACCTGTTGGTGGCGCTAGAGCTGTTGGGCTAGCGACCTGAGATTGGCTCAATAAGCTAATGGGGCTGTCCTGAACCAGTGTGCCAAATTTCACAACTTTTCACCAAGCGGTTCTATGGGCTGCCATTGACTCCAATGGCAGCATAATAATAATAATAAATATAGCTGCGAGCAGCAATGTGGGTGTCAAGCATAATGGGACTCGGTAAGCTAATTTTGCCGGGCGGACGTAATCGGCCAGGGGGCTACATGACGACCGTCTCGGAAATCGGCAATACCGACAGCCGGTGGGATGAGGAAATGGGAAAAGGACCCCACCTAGAGGTAAGGGCGCAATACAGTCTGCCTGACAGAACAAATGTCACAAATACATAGGGGTATTCGGAACAATATTCCTAAAAGAGACACAATGTAAACAAGCACCCGTTCTGGAGGTGGTTCGTGAAGCATCTAATCCATCGGGAATTGAAGTTTATATTGTAAATCGGCGTAATGGTAAATATAGTCATTGTTGTAGTATACATTAAGTACCGCTTGTCGCCACACGAGTGCAGTGTCTACCCATTAATGAGCGTCGTCAAGTTTGATTGGCTGTCACGGCCAAACGGTTTTGAATTTGAGAAAGCGGTTTGATACATTTGTTCAGCTTGGTCGGAAGATCATTTTTGCCAAGTTCTATGAAGATTGGACATTGTAGTGTTCTCGTGCAGTGTGTTGTAACCCTGACTTAACACAGAGTTAAACCGTAGCCAATGAAGACAGAGTCGTAGTAAGGTTGACCATTTACTGTCACAATTCCTCATGAACAGACGGTGAAAACTGCAAATAAAAGAATACAAAAATACTGAATGTACATTTGACTAAACAGCATGTTGTACATAGTTGTAAATAATAATATGAACTGTCTAACACTGCATGAAGACATTCTGATGCCAATTGCATTGATTTTAGTTTGTACACAATTGCTAACCAAAACGTTTTTAACAACACATCAAACATTATTTTTAAATAAATCCACTCTAATATATTATCTTAAACATGTCTTGCATTGATTAAACAAACTTACGGCATTGCCTCTTAGATGCTTTCATGTGGATGCTAGCGGATTACAATCAGAAGATGCACATGTCTGCCATTCCTTCTACAGAGGTAAGATTTTTAACAGGAAATTACGTCACAGGAAGTGACTAAACCGGAAGTGAAATAATAACAAACCTAAAACGGCAAAATAATATGAATTTATACATTGGCTTATTTTAACTGTAAAGTAATTATTCACATCCGTTTTTACATATACATATTTAAGAAATCAATGTAAGAATATTAAATGAGTGCCAGGAGAGACAACACAGACATAATTTGTGGCCTGTGGAAATTTTCAACTGATTTTGACAACTTGCAACATGGCGGCCAAGTTCTGATGCAATGAGAAATAATTCATAAGCTACATAAGGAGGTCTGGCAGTATCCTCAGACATTAAAAATAAGTTTGAAATGTACTCATGTGAAGAGAGAGGAGTTAAAACACGTCTTCATTAATTATAGCTTCCCCTATAGGTCAATGGTCACCAAATTCATTGAGTGTCCCCCTGATGATGTTATGGGTCTATGTATCAAGTTTGGTTATGATATGTCAAAGGGATGCTGAGATATTGGCGTGTTTCCGGTTTGGCGGGTTCGCGGTCGAATATCATTGGCTGTCGCGGATATTTCTGCAAGAAATAATATACTAGCTATACGGGGAGGTCTAATAGTATCACTAGACATTGAAAATAAGTTTTAAATGGACTCATGTGAAGAGAAAGGAGTCAAAACACATCGACATTAATAACAGCGCCACCTAGAGGTCAAAGGTCACCAAATTCATCCAGTGTAACCTTTATGGGGTCATGGGTCTATGTACCAAGGTTGGTTATGATATGTCAAAGAACTGCTGAGATATGGGCTTACTTCCGGTTTGGCCGCTGCGCTGCAAAATTTGATTGGCTTTAGCGGGCAAACGGTTTTGAATTTGACAAATCTATTCGATGTTTTTCATCAAGGATGGCCAGAAGATCATGTGTGCCAAGTTTCGAGATGATTGGACAAGATTTGTGATAGGAGTAGCATTTTGAAGGTTTTTGACATAAACCAAGATGGCGGACATATACGTCATGGCGCAATGACGTCATAGGATGTGTTGAACTGGGCTTGGTTCAAGGAATCCAATGATACCTGGTTTGTGAAAATTGGTCGAATAGGTCAAAAGTTATGAACATGAATGCATGCCCAACTTTGACCTGTTGGTGGCGCTAGAGCTGTTGGGCTAGCGACCTTAGATTGGCTTAATGGGCTAATGGGGCAGTCCTGAACAAGTGTGCCAAATTTCACAACTTTTCGCCAAGCGGTTCTATGGGCTGCCATTGACTCCAATGGCAGCATAATAATAATAATAATAAGAATTCGTACAATAACAATAGGTTGTCTCGCAACATAGTTGCTTGACACCCAATAAGAATTCGTACGAAAACAATAGGTTGTCTCGCAACATAGTTGCTTGACACCCAATAATAATAAGAATTCGTACAATAACAATAGGTTGTCTCGCAACATAGTTGCTTGACACCCAATAATAAGAATTCGTACAATAACAATAGGTTGTCTCGCAACATAGTTGCTTGACACCCAATAATAATAAGAATTCGTACAATAACAATAGGTTGTCTCGCAACATAGTTGCTTGACACCCAATAATAAGAATTCGTACGAAAAACAATAGGTTGTCTCGCAACATAGTTGCTTGACACCCAATAATAGGAATTCATACAAAAACAATAGGTTGCATCGCAACATAGTTGCTTGACACCCAATAATACATTTAATTTAGAGGCGCCTTTCAAGACACCCAAGGTCACCTTACAGAGCATATAGTCATCATTCAAAACTATGTAAAACAGACTAGGAATAAAAGGAAAACAGAGGTTAAACATGAAGAATAATAATAATTAATAACACTCAAAGACGCCTAAAGTGAAGGGGGGACCTCACTAACCACCACCAATATGTAGCACCCACTTGGGTGATGCACGGCAGCCAATCGGTGCCAGAACGCTCACTACACACCAGCTTGAGGTGGAGAGTTAGGGATGAGGTGGAGAGTTAGGGATGAGGTGGAGAGTGAGGGAAAACAACATTTAACACTATCGATCACATTTAAACAATATCGACCACATTTAAACACTATGGACCACACGTAAACCCTATCGACCACATTTAAACACTATCGCCCACATTTAAACACTATGGACCACATTTAAACACTATGGACCACATTTAAACCCTATCGACCACATGTAAACCCTATCGACCATATATGAATACTATCGACCACATTTAAACATGTAAACCCTATCGACCACATTTAAACCCTATCGACCACATTTAAACACTATCGACCACAATTAAACACTATCGACCACATTTAAACATGTAAACCCTATCGACCACATTTAAACACTATCGACCACATTTAAACACTATCGACCACATTTAAACATGTAAACCCTATCAACCACATTTAAACATGTAAAACCCTCTCGACCATATTCAAACACTATCGACCACATTTAAACTAACGACCACATTTAAATTATCGACCATATTTAAACACTATCGACCACATTTAAACACTATCGACCATATTTAAACACTATCGACCACATTCAAACCCTATCGACCACATTCAAACCCTATCGACCACATTTAAACCCTATCGACCACATTTAAACCCTATCGACCATATTTAAACACTATCAACCACATTCAAACACTATCGCTGTGAGAAGGTGAAATCCTCCCCCTTCTCACTGTCTCGCATTAGAGCTTTTATTATTATTATTATTATTATTATTATTATTATATTGTGTGTGTGTGTGTGTGTATTAGATTGGGCTGGTGGAAGTTAGTCTTCCGTCCCGGTAGGGGGCAGTATAGTAATGTTAGCTTTAGGTAAATGTTCCCCCAGCTAATGGTCTGGCCCATATGGCCGTGATTGGTCCAATTACCATTTCCCTATTTAAGGGCCTTTTCATTTGGTGTTTGAGGCTGAAGGTGGTGCTGGCTTGGAGTGAGGCTGGTACGAGAAACGTATGTTATGGTATGCTATTTTATGTTATCTTAGTTTGGTTTGCTGACTGATGCAGTCATTTCCTTTTCATTTTTGAACGTTGCTCTGTTTTTGTGAATGTTTGGAGAGAATGTTTCACTTTTCTTAGTCGTCAGTCCATTGCCCTCATTTTTGCCCACACTCGCGATACCCAGTTGCGCGTATCCCAGATACGTGGGGCGACCACGCCGGTCCCTCACATTTGGTGGGAGTGGTGGGATCTTTTTTTTCGACGCTTCTGAGGAACTGGAGAGACGAGGGGGAAGACGAGGACTCGGTGGACAGCGAGGACGAGGCCGAATCTGGCGACGAATTGAGCAGACGCTGTCCCGAGGAGTTCTACTGCAGATCGAGGAGGAAGACGGCCATGGAGAGGACCAGGCATCCGGCGGATACCCGCTTGAGGGGTCTGACCTTGCCGCGGTGCGTAGGATCTTGGAGCGGGAGGCGTCCAAGCAGGAGCAGCACTGGAGGAGTGTCCATATGCAGCTGAACCAACTCAAGGAGGATGTCGAGGCTGACCGGAGGTCTTCACCTGCACCAGATCCAGCACCAGCGCCGGCATTGGCACCTGCACCAGCAACTGCACCAGTAGCGCCTGTGACCTGGCCCAGGGCGGCCATTCCCAGGCTGGAAGAGGATGACGACATTTGAGCAGTACCTCAGGACATTTGTGAGGTTAGCAATGGCTTTGGCTGGCCAAGAGAGGATTGGGCCGTCTTTATAGTACCCTACCTCGCCGGCAAAGCACGCAGCGCCTATGTGGCGATGAACATGGGTCATGCCACTGATCCCCTTGGTAAAGCGGCCTTTCTGTGATTGTGTAACAGAGGCTGCTAAGGGGGAGACAGGGGGCGTGACCCCTTCGTTGTGGATCACCGCGCCTCACAGTGGCTGGGTAGCATGAAGGACTCGAATGCTCGCATCACCCGCTGGTTCTTGGCACTGCAACCATTGCGTTTCAGGGTGCAGTACCGAGCGGGAAGGCAGAATACTGAGGCAGACTTTTTGTCTCGCCATCCTGTTGGCGAAACTCCAGAGGTGGTGGGAAATGTGAGAAGGTGAAATCCTCCCCCTTCTCACTGTCTCGCATTAGAGCTTTTATTATTATTATTATTATTATTATTATTATTATTCTTATATTGTGTGTATATTAGATTGGGCTGGTGGAAGTTAGTCATCCGTCCCGGTAGGGGGCACTATAGTAATGTTAGCTTTAGGTAAATGTTCCCCCAGCTAATGGTCTGGCCCATATGGCCGTGATTGGTCCAATTACCATTTCCCTATTTAAGGGCCTTTTCATTTGGTGTTTGAGGCTGAAGGTGGTGCTGGCTTGGAGTGAGGCCGGTACGAGAAACGTATGTTATGGTATGCTATTTTATGTTATCTTAGTTTGGTTTGCTGACTGATGTAGTCATTTCCTTTTCATTTTTGAACGTTGCTCTGTTTTTGTGAATGTTTGGAGAGATTAAAACTTCACTTTTCTGAGTCGTCAGTCCATTGCCCTCATTTTTGCCCACACTCGCGATACCCAGTTGCGCGTATCCCAGATACGTGGGGCGACCACGCCGGTCCCTCACAATCGACCACATTCAAATACTATCGACCACATTCAAATACTATCGACCACATTCAAATACTATCGACCACATTCAAATACTATCGACCACATTCAAATACTATCGACCACATTCAAATACTATCGACCACATTCAAATACTATCAACCACATTTAAACACCATCGCCCACATTTAAACCCTATCGACCACATGTAAACACTAGCGACCATATTTAAACACTCACACAATTTGATATATATCACTATATCACTATATATAGATAGAGATAGAGATAGATAGATATAGATATATATCTATATAGATATATATATAGATATATACTCTATCTAGAGAGATAGAGAGATAGAGATAGAGAGATATAGATATATAGAGAGATAGATAGATATAGATAGATAGATATAGATTTGTGCTGATTATATTATTACGATCTATCCTTGTATTTAAATTGCGGATCCCCATAAAGGGTATAAATTGCCATCCCCGTATTGGGTTCCAATAGGTTGACTGACTCTCCGTCCATCCTTCGTATCATCTGCTGTTCCAGCGCCAGACAAACGGCGGTGATACTACCGACGGAAAAAGCCGTTACGTCCCATTGTTTGGAGTGAAAGTAGTTTCTCCCTATCCATATAATATATATATACATATAGATCTACACATATAAATAGTTAAATATCCCTGCCCCTCCTCTCGAATAGGCTGTTTTCAGGTCCATACGTTGGTAGATGATCTTGAGGTTGAGCTCCTTGGGGATGTCAGCAGAAAATGTGTGCTTTTTCCAGACCAAGACCATTATGTTATCATCCCTCTTCTTCACCAATCCTAATTCCTTGTCTTCTGCAATCCAAAAAAAAAAAAAAAAAAATTGTTTTTTCTTTATATAAAATGCACCAGTCCTAAAATCGAATTAATGAACGAAAAAAAATAAAAAAAACGATATACACAAATAGCCAAAAAATATATATCTGAGTGGTGACAAACTGCTGTAAATCAGCTGTGAATGATCTGAGTAGTTAGAGTGCTTCAGCTGAGTAGCATTGTATACTCTTCCTGCGAAGTGCTTTTTTTTTCTTTCTATTTTTTTGACTTTGTGAAGGTAATTCTGGGGAGGGGGCATTTGCCTCGAGCCCGGCAAGCCTTTGAAGATAGTTAGGTTGTAGATAGTTAGGCTTAGATAGTAGTTAGAGACGACAGGTTTCAGAGTACGTCTTCACCCAAGTTAAGCTGAGGCCTGTTTCAGGTAGCTGGTTTTGAGGTAACCCCGAGTTTGTTCGCTCTGAGTTAGTGGAAACTCTGGATTTTCCGTTTCAAGTAGCAGGTTCAGCGCAACCGAGAGTTAGTTGCTGCGGCAACATACGCCGTGGACCTAA
This sequence comes from Gadus morhua, assembly GCF_902167405.1. Taxonomy (NCBI): domain Eukaryota; kingdom Metazoa; phylum Chordata; class Actinopteri; order Gadiformes; family Gadidae; genus Gadus; species Gadus morhua. Next base: position 28,431 of record NW_021963949.1, on the reverse strand, counting down.
CCTGCTCGGGAGGTGGTTAGACCTACTCTGAGTTTGTTGTCTATAAGGCTGAAGGCAGCTCTCCGACAGAAGGAAGTGTTAGAAATGGCATGTCCTTTTCTACGAGAGCCTGTGTACGTAGAGGCTTCGATCCTCAGAAGGAATCTCCGTGAGGAACGATTATTAAGACCCCGGTTGGATATACTTTATTTTCCTGATAATTTTATTCACGAGCGCTATCTTTTTAAAGCGCAATCCATCATTTATTTAGACCACCTTCTCAGCCCCCATGTTAACTGTCAAACGCACCGGGGGCATGCTTGAAGTTTAAGTTTAAGTTTTTTGACGCAATTAACGCATGAGTAGAATGATCTGCCCCGTGCATCCCACCCGCTCTGTAGGCTACTACAGTCACTTTAACGTTGTGGCTTTCCCATGATCAGAGTAGCTGACTAACCACAGACCTATAACTGCTGCAAGTCAAGAAACTCATTTTAAGAATGCAAGGCAGAAAAGTCCCTGGTACTGCTTTTAACCAGATGCTGTTCTTCTCTACACGCACATGCTCAGCATAATCGTATGCAATGTTCACTGAAGTAAAACCCTTTGAGTAAACTGTTCAACAAAATAACTCGTCCCACCACAGCCCGTGTTCTAATAAAGACAATCTACTTTTTATGAGGATTTCTTTATTTCCTGAAAGCACAAAGTCATTCATATTGGGTATGTTTTTAGAGCAGGGAACAGTATCCCAGTTTCCACCTCACCCACCTTTAACTTATGTTCCAAAATTTGGATCTCCAAAGCATCCTTTTGCATCTTTTGAATTGTTACAATTGCATGAAGGTTGGTGAGGGCATCTGGTTCAAGTAGCCTAGGGCGATGACGCCATCAGTAACTGGAAGAAGATGATTAGACAGTGAAATGATTACTTGAGCCAGAATATTGCCCCATCTAATTTGTAACGTGCTGTGTTGCGTGTACATATTTAATTATTTTGAATAACCAACCTCTTATAAAGGCATTTCTATCCTGGAGGGTGGGGGGGGGGGGGGGGGGGGGGGGGGTCAGAGGAGCTCCCCCCAGGGATGCCCTCAGCCACAGGACGCATACTCTGTTCGCTGAGGGCCATCCCCTCAGCCTCTGTGAGGGCTGCAGAGGTGGACCCCCTCCAGTCTTCCGGGCCTCTGCTTTTTTTCGATTTGCTAACATGGAGGAAAATGTTACCCTAAAATTCACTTAGCACTATTTTGAAGACATGTATATACATATATATATATATATATATATATATATATATATATATGTAATGCATTTGGCCTAGGTGTAGCCTTCTAATATTTCTAAATCCTATTAACTATTGGCAGTGTTGGGGTGGCTGGGAAATGTACTACTTACATTTACTGCTTAAATATAGGCCCATCACATGTTGAATATAGCTGTTAAATTAGGTAGAGCAGGCAAAACAGCACAATTGATTTGATTTCAATTAAATATTAGTTTACATTTTTTAAACTATATTTTTGTACTTCATCTTCATTTGCTGCCAAGTCCTCTTGGGGCAACTTGGGGTTGCGTAAATTGACACACACAGATACACACAATATACATATTGAATTAGTGGAAGATATTAAACTATCCTCTTATTTTATTTTACTAATTTATTTTACACAGGCATTGACTTGTTCAGCTATTTCATGCCAAACAATCTCTCGCGCTCTCGCTGCCGCGGCGGTATTGTTTTTTCTTTGTTTAAAGGGGTAACTGCTCGGCATAGGCGTTCATTAGAATCTCCAATTCCGTGGGGAAAAGTAAGTGGATCTCCGCTTTTGGTCCATGTTTGATCATGTTATCAGAGATCCATTGATGCTGGCTCTTTATAGTCAACAGGCACGCCCTCAACCCAGCGTGAACACACCCCGAGTTGATTAAGCCAACGCTGATCGCCTGTTCTGAAACCGAAAACCCAGAGTTGCTTTTCAACCCTGAACTCTGAGTCAACCAACTCAGAGCGCAGGATTAAACTCAGAGTATGTTAAACCAGCTACCTGAAACAGGCCTCTGGTGTATGCAGTTCTCTCACCACTTATGATAGTGATTCAATTTTCAATTAAATTGTATTTGTATAGCCCTTAATCACCATTACAGTCTCAAAGGGCTTAACAGGCCAAATATTTCTGAGACTGTGATCAACTGTGATCACTGTTGATCTTGCAACATACACACTATGTTATATATAACAACAATGACTGATATATAGGCCAAATATATTTCTACGGCTTCTTTTTCACACTCAAAAAACAGCGATTTTTTATTTTCTTTCATTCACCTCATTGACAGATGGCACAGGTGTGGAAGGTCGTCAAATTTAAAGATAGGAGCACTACCATAGTGCCAAGCAAGGTTGGAGGAGGCCGGGGAGTCATGGAATTGTTTCTGGCCTCCTAGTTCTTACGATCATAACCGCCTCCAGAAGGCAGTCGCGCACCACCTTCCTCCAGGTGCAGCGTGGGACGTGCATGGTGACGTGAGGGTCTTGGTTAGCTGTGGTAAGGAAAAAGGCTGCATATGAAAACGTTTCTATAAGATTCAACTTGCTAAATTTTACTAATGCATGCCATTCACTTTCATGCATTCCATTCATTTTTCAGGTAGTCCTTTGCCTTAACATATATGTTAAGGCAAAGGACTACCTGAAAAAGTCCTTACAGTGTTTAACATCAGACATACAGTCAGAGGCTGAAGACCCTATCAGAAGGAAAAAAAACAAAAAAAATTCTCCTCTCCAGAGGTGAATGGGGCCACACATTCCCGCTATCCATCAGACCCTCCCAACCCTCTAAGCCCCTTCCTTGGATAAACGACTCCCTTCAATCGATGCGCTCTAACCTCATGGGCTGCTGAGAGAGAATGGCATAAAACTAACAACCTATCAGATTTAACCCAATACCAGTAACTATTATCATCTTTTGCTTACAATGTCACAGCAGCGAAAAAAGTCTTGTTACAATCAGTGATGTTGCTAGGTACGCGTCCTGCGTCGCTGACGCATTAAAATCTGAAAGGACACACTAAACTCACTATCCATGCGTCCCGGGGACGCATCTCATTTTGAAAAAACGATACATTGTTAACATTAAACAACTCGTGTTTAATCACAGTAACTGGCCAAAGAAACCTTCTTGTGAGCAGACCGGACAAGCGCTGTTTCAACCCTCTGCGCAGACGTGATCCCCTGTACAAAGTATCGCGACATGCTAATTTAGCCGCTACCAAAACAACTAGCTCGTCACCGCTGATTTCATTTCAACAATTAAAAATACGAACTTCATAGTAAATAAACCCACGTTTCCACTGCTCGATGCCGTGCTCATTCGTTGTCGATTATGTTGTAACGTTTAGGGGACGTGCTGTAATGAAATAAAAGAAACATAATCCGGTGGTGGTGATGAAAACTACATTGAACGGCAGCCGCCATATTGTTATGCCCAAACGGCTCCTGCGCATACATCGCGCTTCCAACGAGATCCCGAAAATCACAAAATCACAAAAATCCTGTTGATTTGAATGTAATATGTCACGCCACTGTTACAGTTCTGCAATAAACTTTTCAGTATTAATTTAATTTAATAAATAGAATAATAATAAAAAAGAAACACATATTTTTAAACTGGGGAGTCGGGACCCATTGAATTTCTCAGGGACCCACCCAACTCGCCACCTGTGGGTCCCGGGGACTCACTACATTGAAAACCTATCAACATCACTGTACAATGACAAGTTTCACAATACAACTGACACCCGGAAACTGTTCTCTACTTTCAAATATCTACTAAACCTTTCCCCTCTTGCTACAAACCTCACAGCAGACTCTTATGCTTCATTCTTTACTGACAAAGTGGATGCTAATAGCAGGCAGTTCTCTGAACCATCCACAGGGCAACTTATCATCCCTCACTACCTTCGAAAAGCTCCTGAAAAACTCAGCTCTTCCTAGAATGACTCTTGTCCTAACACTTTTTAACTTTCAATGCACTCTTCCATCTTTCTATTGCACTTAAACTTCAGACAGTGTTCGGGTGACTAGTGGCACTTTTTGGCACTCTTAGCAAGGTTTTAAATAGTGTTGTAGCTTAAATGTTAGTCCTCTTGTTGTAAATCGCTTCAGCTCAAAGCATCTGCTAAATGCATAAATGTATATGTTCTCTGTTAATATTTCTGGTGTTACCCACTGACTGCCATGACTGTCCTTGCTTTGTTCCAAAGGCCAAACTCACGCTACCTGCAGGAGCCAGCTGGAAGAGTCCAGACCACTAGGGGCCCGCCGCAACACTTTTTTTGAAGGTGCAGACCTTTAGAGTTAAACTGAACAGCAATGAAACATTTTAGAAATTAAAATACAAATATTTCAAAAACTGCTGTTTGACTGCCCATTTAGTCTGAAATTAAACTGGCACTTACTATGCTTCAAGGTGTGGACACTGATGACGAGGCACCACCCCCCCCCCCCCCCCCCCCAAGGAAAACAGAACGACAATCTGTAGATGAAGGGGCCAGGTAGGTAAAAATATGTTGTATGTGTTTACTGGTTAATGCCAGTACAAATGGTACTTTGAAGCACCATTTCAAACAACACTATGTTTAAAGAGCCCATGCCATTAAATCACATTTTTCCTATTGTTTGTTAAATAACATAGGTCTGAATAAGTTTGTGTGCTGTGGTAAGTTTGAAATCTATGCAGTTTGTCTGCTGAATGCAATAGGCAATGAAAGGAAAAAGGCAGAAGAAATGAGCCGATCTGGATAAGGTGACACTGTGACGTAGCGTTGTCAAATTATTATTCATGGCCCTGCCCACTTGGTTGGTTCGTAACCACCCACAAGAATTCTGAAGGAGTCGTGATTGAGCTAGTGCTAAATGCTAATACGTGTACGGTAGTTGCTTAGTTCGTAGTAACAGGCTAGTTACAGAATTTTGAATGCAATGGCAGAACGACATCGAACTACATGAACTGCGACATGCTGCCTGCCGCCAGTTGCCGCGAGGCACCACCGCCGCGAAGCACCACCGCCCGGCAGCGGGCAGCCGGGTGGTGGTGCCTCGCGCCGGCAGCAGGCAGCAGGCAGCGCAGGGTTCTGTCTACTACAGATTGATGTGGAAGTGGAAGAACCAGAGAAGTCGGAGAACCCGACGAAGTCCTTTGTGATTCATTATATCGTCTGGACGTGCACACAGCTTTTGGCCGTGATAATATGTATTATTTGATATAGATATCTATGTATTATATGATATTATTTAGATATAGAGCTCCAGGACTGTAACGCAAGTGTTGTACACTTCCTTGTTATTTGGATAACCGTTCTGCTGTTGGTGTGATGGCGCATAACACGACGGACTCTCATCTATGGTATTTCTACAACTAGACCCGTAGTGGGGGTTATCTCAGCCATGGTTGAGAATGAATTGGGGGAAAGGAACTTTGGCTTTGACTCCCTGAAGTCATGAACCACGACATGGAGGAGAAAGGGATTGTTGACCGCGGTCGTCTCCCGCCGGAGCCTCGCTGCCGATGGACCACCGCCTCGGCTTCAGGATGCGGTGATTAGCGCTGACCGCTGCCGAGGCGGTGATTAGCGCTGACCGCTGCCGAGGCGGCGGGAAGCAGGGCTCAAGCGGGATACATTCGCGGCCAACAATCCCTTTCTCCTCCATGTCGTGGTTCATGTAGCCTACTTCAGGGAGTCAAAGCCAAAGTTCCTTTCCCCCAATTCATTCTCAACCATGGCTGAGATAACCCCCACTACGAGTCTCGTTGTAGAAATACCAGAGACGAGAGTCCGACGTGTTATGCGCCATCACACCAACAGCAGAACGGTTATCCAAATAACAAGTAAGTGTACAACACTTGCGTCCTGGAGCTCTGCTCTATATCTAAATAATATCATATAATACATAGATATCTATATCAAATAATACATATTATCACGGCCAAAAGCTGTCTCCGCGTCCAGACGATATAATGAATCACAAAGGACTTCGTCGGTTCTCCGACGTCTCTGGTTCTTCCACTTCCACATCAATCTGAAGTAGACGCGGTCGTTTGAGATTCATAATACCTATCGTCTGGAGGCTCACACAGCTTTTGGCCGTGATAATATATATTATATGATATAGATATCTATGTATAATATGGGTTTCTAAGAGCCATTGCGATACATCCACCGTAAACAGAGCGCATGGTACTGTCAGTGGCTACAAGCTGCTCAGGGCCACACCCCCACCCCCCTCCTTGACCTGCCTTGACACGCCCACCGTATACAGAGCGCATGGTAGTGGCTACAAGCTGCTCAGGGCCACACCCCCACCCCCCTCCCTTGACCTGCCTTGACACGCCCACCGAAACAGCGCGTTTGGGGGAAGCTCAATGTGCGACTGTAACTCTGCACCACGGCTGAATTCGGGGACGTCTTTGAATACTGTGTTTGTGGCCCACTAATACCTATATTAAAGCATCATAAAATAGAATGGCATGGGATCTTTAACACATATGTTAGAAATACCATTTGGCTCTCTTATTCAGTTTTGAAGTGTTTCATTTTTTTCAGACATCAATAGTGAGTGGCTATTTGGGCCATCGACCACCCAGGAGGTAATTTTACTTATCAATAATTGTTCCTCATACAGTTTTCCCCATCTGCCCCGTTGATCATTGCTTCAACCAACACGTTTTTTTTGACACATTTCATTGTTGTCTGAATGGTTGAAGGACTACCCAACTGCATACAAGCCATTCCTCTTGTGCAACACACACACACACACACACACACACACACACACACACACCACACACACACAACACACACACCACACACACACCACACCACACACACACACACACAAACACAGATGGTTGAACAAGGTAAACTTAAAATATTGTAACTTACACAGAATTACATGGATGCAATTAATTATTTTTTATTCCAGCTCAATCAACTGGCAGCCAGAGAATTGAGCTACTACATCTAGGTAAGTGTTGGCGTCAGTAGAACACCTCATTTCAACATGTATTGATTGAACATGTATTTATATTCATTTCTTACAAGGTAAATCTTACAAACTCTTCCTTAAATACACTACTTTGAAAAAAATATATAATCATTGGCACTTGACACTAATCAATGACTTTTGAATATAGATACAGTCCAACCAAGCCACCAGCTATTGCATGGTAAGTCGAGGAGATAAACATTCTAACCATTGTTTATCATTATCATGCACATTATTATTAAGATGAAATGGGAAAGTACACCAAAGTACACCAAACCCCAGAAAACATTTCTAATAAGTAACTTCCATGAACAGATATGGGAATATCTAAAGTCGTGGAGCTGCTTTCCAAAGTGCTGGAAGAAAATAAATTGATGAAAGCGGAAATTACCAACCTGGGGAGTGAAGTGAGGGCGCTTAGGAGAGAGATGGTGAGGCCGGTAGCACCAGAAGCTGCCGCTTCGTCCATCAAGCTGCCTCTGAGGACAATGGAGGAGTTTCAATTAGCAGAGGCTGTTATGAGAGAAACCCCCTGCGAAAAACAAAAGATGGTAGGTACAAATCTGCACTACCCAAAAGCTAGTCAAAGTATACGTGTAAATTAATAAAACCATACCTCTTCTTTCCAGCCATCCACTACATCACTCACTATTTGTAGGAATTATCTTTCAAAACAAAATTAACACTGTGAGGAGTTCACCTAACCTAAAATGTTACATACAGTATCTCACAAAACCCTATGCCATTTTTTCAAATGTTTAAATGTATCTTCTCATGGGATAACTCCATAGACATGAAACGTTGATGTAACTTAAAGAAGTCAGTGTAGAGTTTGTAGATTACGATAGATTTATTGTCACTATGCATGGGCGCAATGGTCATGTTCATAATTAAGTGTACTCAGTTATGTGGCCAGCTGTTTAGTTGTTAATGGATGCGTTTTTAGTCATATTCTGAGGACAATAAATCTAGTTCTCTACAATACGTATAATGACTAGTTTAAGTTATAATAAAGTTTCATGCCAAGGGTTATCCTATGAAAAGATACAATAAAATATTTGCAAAAATGGGAGGGGTGTAGGCCTATTCACTTTTGGGAGATATTGTAATTATACATGTTATAATTATCAATGTTTCACTTGTGTGTTGGTTTATTATGTCTTGTCAGATCTTAACATTCAGTCTAATTGGAGGGCACACTGCAGAAGAGCCCGTAAGAAGGATGTTGCAGAGTGGCCTAACAAATAACCTGGCGTGTCGCTTCAACTGGGCAGGGAAAGGCTTCAAGGAAGCCTTTAAAAGCACTGTCCTTAGTGATGTACTGTTCGGTATGTTTGTCAAAACTCAGTCACACCACACAAGCATTAGACACAGATACCACTGATTAAAATAAATGCTTTTAAAACAGCAAGTCGATTTTTTAATATGCACTATGGGTAGTCTTCTGTGCTATGCTTATTTCATGTAAAATCAGAAAAAGTCAATTTATAGGCTACTATGCGATCTCAGTTTTGTGTCCAGATGAAGCAATGCTTTTAACACTGACAATATTCTGCACTGCACTCTTGGACTATCCGTCAGCACTAGAACACTTTAGTTTGACGTTATTTTACTTTTACTATCTAGCTATCTTGCACCGAAATCCTACATTCACATAAGAATGTAACAACGCGCTACTCCGCTAGCATTGAATACACGTGGTATGTCGGGCTACGGCCATACATGCCCGTAGCCTACCAATTTAACCCTGCATGCATGCATTCTGTAATCAAAGAAGTAACTGGGATGGAGTCGATGTGGTAACCCATAGTGCAGTAAAATGAGACTGAGAGGACAGTGAAACCACTGCACTGCGTACCAGCGTTAAGGGTCTGTGGTTAGGAAACAAATTGCTGACTTTTTGCCTGGTGCACTATGCCATGGTGGCCATGGCCATGTTACAGCTTACCGTCGCCATGTTGGTAATTCTTGACCGGGTTTTGTTTTTCTTTCTTTCAGCTGCACTCCAATAACAGCTGCCAGGGACCACCCATATTGTTTTTTCAGGGACACTGAAGAAGTGGCTTAAATATGCACCGGAGAGAGAGGGAGGTGGAGGGAGGCGAACAAATGAACGCGATCAGGTAGGCCTATCGCTTGTTCCACACACCATGCGTCCTTCGACGGTATGAGCGTCGCGAGTCACGAGTGCGACACTGACGCCCCGTGCCCACTACCTCCGTCAGTTGTCCGTTGCCCATTGACTTTGAATGGGGACGGTCGCGCAATGCATTGTGGATCCGTCCGTTGACTTGGAGCGTTCGCCACCGTCAAAAAGTTGAAAAATGTTCAACTTTTTCGGCAGCGACGGATCCGTCATCCAATCAGATCGCGTATGCAAATTTAAGCACTGTGACGCGACTCGGGCTCTGACGATACTGGAAAGCGGGAAAGCGGGTAATCTTGCCTCGCAACAAGCAGGAAGAAGCGGGAAGAACCCGGCGAACCGATTTGATTGGCTGACGGATGCATCTGCAAAGACTACTCCCCCATCCGTCAGCCACGCCTTCTGACGTCCGTTGACTGACGGTGCAGTGGGCACGAGGCGTGACGCCCCGTGCCCACTACCTCCGTCAGTTGACCGTTGCCCATTGACTTTGAATGGGGACGGACGCGCAATGCATTGTTGATCCATCCGTTCAGTTGGAGCGTTCGCCACCGTCAGAAAGTTGAAAAATTTTCAACTTTTTCGGCAGCGACGGTTCCGTCATCCAATCAGATCGCGTATGCAAATGTAAGCACTGTGACGCGACTCGGGCTCTGACGATACTGGAAAGCGGGAAAGCGGGTCATCTTGCCTCGCAACAAGCAGGAAGAAGCGGGAAGAACCCGGCGAACCGATTTGATTGGCTGACGAATGCATCTGCAAAGATTACTCCCCCATCCGTCAGCCACGCCTTCCCACGTCCTGACGGTGCAGTGGGCACGAGGCGTGAACCATGGACAGGTCTGAACGGACGGACCCAAAATGCATTTCGAGAGCGCATTGCTATGGAGCCACTTTCCTGCCATAATTCCAACCTGAAAAAAAAAGTCTTGTAAGTCTGGGTTTGAAAACTCAACCCCTTGTAAAAAAGGTTTTGCAACACTGACAAGAGATTATAACCTGAAAAAATCAGACTAAATTCAAACATCTGTAACATGATTTTGTGTTCTATTTTATCTTCTTCATCATTTTCACCAACACATTTTCAAAGTTTTTCTTTTTTTCACAAACATGTTTTCAAAGTTCAAACAATATCACCAGCGCATTTGCAGAGTTTCAAATGTGGCACTGTTCTAACAGTGTATTTCATTGTTTACCGGTTTTGAAACCTTGTAAATGGGATTCTGCAAACAGGTGTTCATACATTGAGAAATACGTTTTGAAAGGTTGAATATTTTTTTTTAAAAATATGTAAAGGTGTACGTTTACGCCATTCCAATGTATTTTTTCAGAAGTGACTTTTCAGAGATTTGACCACACAGGCGCAAACTTTGAGTCACGTGAATATTGGCAGCGTTCTGTCGCGCATTCGTTTTGAAACTCCTGACAGTCAAAAGGAAAATGTTCCTGGGGGCGGCACCATTTAGCTCTAAACCTATTGGTTGCTCTCGGCTGACGTACATTCCAATCACATGTGCCGTTCACCGGCCTGTGCGTGATTGACAGTGCTCTGCCAATGACAAGAATGTGATTGGAATGTACGTCAGTACATTCCAAGCGTTCAGACAACTATCATACCGTCGCAGTCCACCGCCCAGACTCCCCCATCCGCGCCAACACCCGCATGGGGAGGGACGAAGGATGTACATGCATAGACATCATATATGTGTACATGTGCCGTTCACCGGGCTAGTGCGTGATTGACAGTGCTCTGCCGATGACAAGAATGTGATTGGAATGTACGTCAGCCGAGAGCAACCAATAGGTTTAGAGCTAAATGGTCCCGCCCCCAGGAAAGTTTTTTTCTCTTCAGACTTGACTGTCAGGAGTTTCAAAACAAATGCGCGAAAGAACACTGCCAATATTCACGTGACTCAAAGCTTGCGCCTGTGTGGTCAAATCTCTGAAAGTGAAAAGTCACTTCTGAAAAAATACATTGCAATGGCGTAACGTACACCTTTACAAGTTTTTAAAAATAAATATTCAACCTTTCAAAACGTATTTCTCAATGTATGAACACCTGTTTACAGAATCCCATTTACAAGGTTTCAAAACCGGGAAACAATGAAATACACTGTTAGAACAGTGCCAGATTTGAAACTCTACAAATGCGCTGGTGATATTGTTTGAACTTTGAAAACATGTTTGTGAAAAAAAAAAATACTTTGAAAATGTGTTGGTGAAAATGATGAAGAAGATAAAATAGAACACAAAATCATTTTTACAGTTGTTTGAATTTTTCTCAGGTTATAATCTCTTTTTTCAGTGTTGCAAAACCTTTTTTACAAGGTGTTGAGTTTTCATATCCAGATTTACAAGCCTTTGAAACTTTTTTTTTCAGGTTTGAATTATGGCAGGAAACTGGCTCCATACAATGCCAGTCACGGACGCATGGTGTAGTTTGAAACAAACCTCATTCAGTCGTATTGCTGGACTCATTTTGTAGCCTATACCGCTTATGTTAAAGGCCCCACTATGCAACTTCGGGAATTTCTTCGCTGTTTTCTTGGTTTTGGCACGCACATTTCTCTACACAGCGCCCCCTACAGCTTTGTAGTAGATACTTTACAACACTGTCGTAACAACTCGTTGACGACCCTTCCCCATGCACTTCTACGCGAGCCATGTGCATTTGTTTTCAAAGAAGCCGGCGAATGCGTGGAGCCATGTCCGAAGTAGATGTTCATAAAGTGTAGGCAAGGTTATACATAAAAGGGTGTATTTGTATTGCAATAAACATAAATCCATCCTTTTTTATAGTTGACGGGGAGAATTTATATCCTAGATTATAATTGTTTTATCTTAGGTGAACAGAACAATCAGTGTAAGAGGTTTGGCCAACATAATAATCTAAATAAACAAGAACCTGGATTCGGGGATTCAGTCTGTATCTGGGGGACGAGACAGACGAACAGCAAAACACCCATGGAAACAAAGGTGTTTATATGGTTGCAACCAAGCAAGCTAGAAACATACAGGGCTCACAACAAAACGGTCGAGAAAACAATTTTTACAGGGCTCACAACAAAATGGTTGAGCAAACACATTTGTACAGAGACTATCAACATCAAGAATACCACGAAGACAAAGGCCACCCAAGGGTACTTTCAATTTCAAAAGCAACACGGCCGAGTCGGCGTCTGATTTGCAGTCTTCTTTTTCTTTCAGTTCACGCTATTCCTGAAAAGCTTGCCCAACGTTTACTCGTGTCTGGCCTCTCTGCCGGTCAGTCTCCCTTTTCTCTTCTTCTGTTCCTCCGACATTGGGCTTCTCTGTCTCTCGGCTGATCTATGATGAATATAACAATCCCTTAGTGACTTGTGTTTATATCGAGCCGGTTCCGTGTTTGGGGGTCTGTGCCGTAAAGCAATTCGTTACTTCGCGAGACCCGAGACTCCCGCGAGAGTGGGCGGCGGGTCGCCGGCAGAAACATATTCCTTTTCTCCGCCAAGATGCGCAAGGGTGAGTCGAAACAACGAACAATCGAACAAAAATGTATAATAGAACCATCGCAATGACTCTTAGCCTGTTATATTAAGGTAAATCAAGCCAAAAAAGTTGCATAGTTCCCCTTTCACTCGTGTCTGATCTCTTTTCTGGTCCATTCTTCTTTTGTTCCGTCGACGGTCGCCTCTTGGGTCCCTTATCAGTCGATTGATCCATGATGAATGCAACAATTGCCTCGCAACTGGCTGTTTATATCTAGCCGGTGCCATGTTTGGGTGTGTGTCTGTGCCGTAAAGCATTTGCGAAACTACAATCTGACTACATTTTCGAGGATACTTCCGCTGCGTCACATCCGGATTGTGTCGGTCCGAACAGAGCAAGTTGCATATGCGCTTTTTCACTGGAGAGGCGACATGGGTAAATGACACACCCACCAATCGACCAAGAAATGGATGCAGAACCATCAGCATAACTCTCAACCTGCATACTTAATGTAATTTTAGCTAAAAAAGTTGCATAGTGGGCCTTTAATATTCCTCTATTATTTTCAGGCGCCGCAGGATCCTCGACCATGAATGAATGTGTGTGTGTAAATAATAATTATATTCGTTAGAATAAGTAGGGTTAATTGGGTTTGGGTTGTTCGTGTTCGGTTATCACGTTGTGTTGTTCATTATTGTCGCCACCGTTGTTGTGTCATGTTTGTTTGTTGGGTGCTCTATGTGAGAGGATTTTAATAAAAGTAGTCTGCGTCGAGGGGTGTACGGGGCGCAGAACTACAGTTAAATAAAGCCTGACTGTGCTTTTCTTGGCCGCCGCTACAATATGTTTGACAACAATAGCCTATGTTCTGTGTATTCATATATTCATTAGAGCCTTGAAGGAGATTCAGTAGCCTAAAAATCCTAATTTAATTGTAGAGTCATATCATGATGTCCTTTAAATAAATCAGTGAGTGAAGAACCAACATCGACCAAAATTCTACCATAATCACTAGTTGAATAAAGGTTTGAAAAGGGGGTCGACGCTCCGTCGTCGGTCGCCTTCCATTCAACGTTGAATCGACCTGGAACAGTATGAGCAAACTGCCGTTGAATCGACCTAAATTCGACCATAATCACTAGTTGAATAAAGGTTGAAAAGGGATCGACGCGCCGTCGTCGTTCGTCTCCCATTCAACGTTGAATCGACGATGGACAGTATGAGCAACTGACGTTGAATCGACGCCCGGTCTCAACGCTGATCAACATGTTTTGGTGAAAATGCGGAGGTTGATTCACCGTTGATTCAACACTATTTTGCTGTCTGGGATGCGTTCTATATTATACTCACTATCCAGGAACATCAAGTGAGTCGTGTATTCAGGTCAGTGAACACAAGAAAAGCCACTGGACCTGATGGAGTGCCTGGCGAAGTAATCAAAGCTTGTGCTGATCAGCTGGCAGTGGTCTTCACTAAGATCTTCAACTTGTCCCTGACACATGCCATCGTCCCACCATGTCTCAAGTCGGCTACCATAATCCCTGTCCCCAAAAATTCAACTATCAATAACCTCAGTGACTACAGACCCATTGCACTAACACCAGTGGTTGCAAAATGTTTTGAGAGGCTTATGACTCATCACATCAAAGAATGCCTCCCTTCAACCTTTGACCCATTCCAATTTGCATACAAAGCAAACCGTTCAACTGATGATGCCATCTCTACAGCCCTCCACACTGCACTCAGCCACCTGGAACACCCGGGGACCTCCGTAAGGATGCTCTTCGTCGACTGCTGCTCGGCCTTTAATACCATCATCCCTTACATCCTTGTGAGCAAGCTAGCTGCCCTGGACTTCCCCCCCGCCACCTGTGCCTGGATGAAAGACTTTCTTACAAATCGTCCGCAGTCTGTTAAAATTGGCACCCACAGCTCCTCCACCCTCATGCTCAGTACGGGTTCTCCACAGGGCTGCGTGCTGAGCCCACTCCTGTATGCCATCTACACTCATGACTGTACTCCCACCCACCCCACCAACACAGTAGTCAAATTCACGGATGATATGACTGTGGTGGGGCTCATAACCGGAGGAGACGAGTCGGCCTATAGGGATGAGGTGCAGCGGCTGGTGGAGTGGTGTGCTGCAAACAACCTGACCCTTAACACAATAAAAACAAAGGAGGTAATAATGGATTTCAGGCGTCACAGAGCTGACCCCGCCCCTCTCCACATAAATGGTGACTGTGTGGAGAGAGTCTCCACCTTCAAGTTCCTGGGAACTCACATCTCTGAGGACATATCCTGGTCAGCTAACACATCAGCGGTGGTGAAGAAGGCCCAACAACGACTCCACTTCCTGAGGGTACTCAAGAGAAACAAACTGGAGGAGAAGCTGCTGGTGACCTTTTACCGCTCCACCATCGAGAGTGTGCTGGCCTTCTCCATCACTGTGTGGTATGCTGGCTGTACAGTGCAGGGCTGTACAGTGCGACAGTTTTGATCGCATTTGCTATTAAAATATATAACGTGCGAAGATAAGTCCACTCGCACCGGTGCGAAAGGGTGAGAAGGACCCGTGCCGAAAAAAAATACGTCTTTCTGTACGACTTTCAATGGCACTGCTAAGGGCGAGTGTGTGGGAGCATGATGGGAGCGATGCATGTAGGGAAATGTATTTTGAATTATAGGCTCGCCAGTTCCGCTGAACTACAAAAAAACAAAATTTCCAGAACATTCGCACATTGAGGAAGAGGCTTTGTAACGGTCGCGGGAAATTTCCTTTTTAAGCAAAAGAGAAAAATGAAAAGGTATTTCTCTGTATTCGGAAGTTCTTCATCAAATAAAGATGGAAACTTGGAAAAAAATCCACGTATGGAAGAGATTGACTCGGCGACCACAAGCACGGAACCGGCACCTTCGGACGAACCCGACTCCACCCATGATTCCGTCTCGGCCAACGGGAAAACGTACAGGTTTAACCCCCAGTGGTTAAAAACGTTCAATTGGCTGGTCTACGACCAATCCAAGAAGTCTATATTGTCTAATTTGTAATAATTACTTAATTTTGTTGAATGTGTTCACCACTTCTGTCTGCTGATGTTTTAAAAGAGGCTCTCATAGTCACTTTACTATTTAATATGTGCATTGTCACTTTATTGTTGTTAAATTTGTTGTTTGTCATATTGTGTTACTTTTGTATATACAGTACACGTCCTATTCTGTTCATATAGTTATATGCTAGCACCAGTGCTACCATTTTAAAAAGTAAGCGTACAGCCCTGCAGTGGCTGACAGGAAAAGGCTGCAGAGGGTGATAAGGTCAGCTGAAAAAATTGCAAGATGCACTGCGCTAACGACGTCGTAGGATTGTAACTGTCTACCGACACGGTGCTGAAATGGGCTCCGTAGGAGGGGGAGACGCAGGAATGTCGCAGGAAAATTGTGTTAAAAAGGGTTAAAATATCTCCCCATCAAGGAAAACAGCAGAGTAGCCTACGAAAAAAATAGACTACAATTATATAAATGCTAAAGACATTAAAACACAATTGATTAGGCTTAAGCCGACATATATCAGTCCTAATCCCTGAATGCACTGTGCGTTTTCACGGCATTTTCCCCCCTGAAATAATTCCATATGACAAAAAATTAAAAATAGCTTGTGTGACAACTACATTTATCTTAATGGGCTGATTTCTGAAACATGCTTTGCGCAGCAAAGAGAGCCGACTTAATCTGATTCCGCATAAAGTTTCCTTGATTGATCATTTGATTGGCTATAAAAGACCCTCCGGAAAAAGGGTAAGGCCTCTAGAAAATGGCGGAGAAAGGGAGAAAGAGGAGGTCTTTGTTTAAGGCAGAAGAGCTTAACATTCTGCTGGAGGAGGTGGAGGCCAAGGCTTATTATTTGACCGCTTCAAAGGTGCCCACACCAACAAGCAAAAAATTAAGAAGTGGGGAGAAATAGCAGAGAGAATGACTGCGCTCACTGGCATCACTAGGTCCGATGTGGATGTCCGAAAAAATGGCAAGACTTTGTAAGTCTAACGAAAAGAAAGCGTCTGAATGTCGACAGCAAACTAATTTGACTGGTGCGGGGGTGAACACGGCGCAGGCCCTCAACGACGAGGAAGAGCGAGCCATGGCCATCATAGGCTTCTCTGCCTCCCGCGGCATCCCGGGGGAATGGATATCCATGCGGGTATCCCGGAAGAGGGAGATCCTTCACGTGAGCAATGGCAGGAGGATGATGAACCCAGGATCGCCCACCAGTCCACCTCGGCTGCCCCAACCTCCCTCGAGGTCCTACACTGACGCAGCAGTCATACAGCGCTACAGGCTGCCCAGGGAGGCCATCAGACAGCTGCTTGGGGCGATCAGGCAAGACCTCAGACGTGCTACAAGGAGGAGCTTTGCGCTCACACCGCAAGTGCAGCTCTTGGCCGCCCTCCGATTCTACGCCACAGGGAGCTTCCTGCAGGTGGTAGGAGATGGCCAGGGCCTGTGCAAGGCGTCAGTGTGTTCAAGAAAACGTACACTGTCAGCGTATGCTTTTGACGCCTGGGTTGCCACTTGTGACATAACGTAGGACTATTAACATTACAATCAAACGTAGGCTACCCCGAGATGTAGGCTATAGGCTATACCTTAATGACAATAATATGTTATCGATGTTTAACGTAGCCTATTGAGGATATGTTTCAATTTAATGTAAACTATCCAAGAGGGAGCCTAAATAAATAACAACAAATATGTTGAGAACAAACCTATTTGCAATATGTTCAATAAGACCTAATCAGGGACGAAATACGTTCAATGAAACGTTCGGGGAATATGCCTTAATGACAATAATGTTTGATATGTTGACATTTAACATATCTGGGATACGTTTCAACCAAACATAATCCTAGAGGTAAATAAATGGCAAAAAATAGGCTGAGAACAAATTCGTATTTGCGATATGTTCAATAAAACGTAATCACGGACAAAATACGTTTTTCAGACAAACGTAATTGAGAATGACGAATAGTTCTCTGGGAACGTAATTTTGATGAGATAGGGTTGCTCTGCCAGTTGTCAAACAAAGCGGACGGACATGGTCTCTATAGCAACGACCTCAGCTACCCAACACTGATCAAAAAAATGGTAACACTTTAGTTTGATAGTCCACTGTTGACACTCAACAAGCCATCAGTAGATATTCAGTTGCATGTCAACAGTGAATGAGTTGACATTCAACCGAACTATCTCAACTGATAAGCAACATGTATTCAACTAACTAAGGTTAACTATAAGTTGCACTATTAGTAGATGGTTAGTTGATATATTGACAGAGCTTGTTCAACAGATAAGAAACATGGATTCAACTAACTGTCTGTTAACTATAAGTTGCGCTATTAGTAGATGTTGTTTTGTACACGTAGCATGCATTCAACTAACTGTCAGTTAACTATTAGTTGCATTATTAGTAGATGGTTAGTTGATAATCAACAAAGCTTTCAACAGATAAGAAACAAGCATTCAACTAACTAAGTTAACTACACGTTGCACTATTAGCTGGTGTTTAGTTGATATTCAACAGTGAGTTAGTTGATACTCTACAGAGCTTGTCAACAAATATGTAACATGCATTCAACTAAGTGTTAGTTAACTATAGTATATTTTTATTTTGTTCATTTATTTTTACAAAAACAGTCTGCAACAGACATTGTGCTTTTTACTACCTGTTCTTTACAAATATTCAACTATCAGTTGAGTGTCAACTCTAGTAAGTTGACTATCAACTGCTGTTATTAACCAATTCTCAACTTACGTTTCATATGGATCAACTTTCCTCCACTCACAAGGAACACATCTAATGAACGAACATTCAACCCTCTGTTGATCATATATGTTCATTGCAAAATAAAGATGAGAATATTTTATCAATCAATAGGCACCCTGTGTAGGTGACACACTGTTCATTGTCATATGACTGTCGACAAACTATCAGTCAATATTCAACTAAGCATTAGTAGAGAGGTCTTAGGACTGTCAAATTAAAGTGAAAACAGTTTAGTGTCTACACACTATTAACAGAGCAAAACAGAGAAAATAGTTGACCTATCAGTTGATTCTCAACAAACTATCAGTCGATATTCAATTAAGCATATAGTAGACAGTTCTTAGGACTGTCAAATTAAAGTGAAAACAGTTTAGTGTGTGCAAACTATTAACAGAGCAACACAGAGAAAATAGTTGATTCTCAACTAACTATCAGTCGATATTCAATTAAGCATTAGTAGAGCAGGTCTTAGGACTGTCAAATTAAAGTGAAAACAGTTTAGTGTCTACACACTATTAACAGAGCAAAACAGAGAAATTAGTTGACTATCAGTTGATTATCAACAAACTATCAGTCGATATTCAACCTAAGTATTAGTAGACGAGGTCTTAGGACTGTCAAATTAAAGTGAAAACAGTTTAGTGTCTACAAGCTATTAACAGAGCAAAACAGAGAAAATAGTTGACTATCAGTTGATTCTCAACAAACTATCAGTCGATATTCAATTAAGCATTAGTAGACAGGTCTTAGGACTGTCAAATTAAAGTGAAAACAGTTTAGTGTCTACAAGCTATTAACAGAGCAAAACAGAGAAAATAGTTGACTATCTGTTGATGATCAACAAACTATCAGTCGATATTCAATTAAGCATTAGTAGACAGGTCTTAGGACTGTCAAATTAAAGTGAAAACAGTTTAGTGTCTACAAGCTATTAACAGAGCAAAACAGAGAAAATAGTTGACTATCTGTTGATGATCAACAAACTATCAGTCGATATTCAATTAAGCATTAGTAGACAGGTCTTAGGACTGTCAAATTAAAGTGAAAACAGTTGAGAACAGTAGTCTACAGACTAGTAACAGTACAAAATAGAAAAAAAGTTTTGCAAAACTAATCAGTAACACTGGATGACCACAAAGTGAAATAAACAAAACATAAGCAGGATATCAGACACGGAAAACAACTTTATTATTTGAAAATAAATAACTAAACGTAATCAGAAATTGTGGTTCAAAGGCGAAGAGTTCAAAGGGCAATGTACATTTATAGTAAGTCAAAGAACTTCAACCAGGCTTACTTTGAACTTTTAAAAAAAATAAAAAAAAATAAAGGATAAATCCGGTGTAAAATGGATCTGGGATATGTTTTACATGATAACGAAATGGGATGTTCATATGGGAGCAAAAAAGTGAATGTAGACGCATTCTTAAGTTGGCTGTTTTTAGCCGATTCTACCAAAACGCTATAAACTTGGAAAGATGGGGGCAAGTATCGTGGTAAAAACAAAATTGCTATTTTAAACCACTTAAAAGGATAGAAGTAGCCCGACACTTCTTTGGTAGTATAATAAGGGTCTTAAAATATAAAACGAGGCATTGATAACTTTGTAAGTGTACAGATTGTTTATTAAAAATGATATTTTAAGCACACAATACCATCAGAAGTTCACCCATCGACACCATCTTGTATTTAAAATCGTTTTATATTTTAAGACCCTTACTATACTACCAAAGAAGTGTCGGGCTATTTCTAGCCTTTTAAACTGTTTAAAATAGCGATTTTGTTTTTACCACGAGACATCGTTCCAAGCTTATAGGGTTTTGGTAGAATCGGCTAAAAACAGCCAACTTAAGAATGCGTCTGCATGTGGTTTTTTGCTCCCAAACGAACATCCCATCTCATTATCATATTAAACATATCCCAGATCCATTTTACACAGGATTTATCGTTTAATTAAAAAAACTCTCTCCTTTCACCCCTGTCCCTTTAACCCTTTTTGGAGAATGGTATGAGTTTTTTTTTCCTCTTCAGCTCTTCAATTTTAAGGGCAAGTTCTCCAACAATTTTGGACTGGCAGAGCTTTGCTAAATGAAGGAGCCTCTGTTCGCCTTTGATTCCATCCAGGACACTCCTCTCTGCAATGTAGAGCTCCGCGATTGCTGCGGTGTCTTTAACTGCATTTCTAGAAACACGTGCCTTCAGGAATGCCCTCGACATCTTGCGTCCTTTTTGAATTAGTTTAAGGACCCAGCGGTACCTTTTAACAACATCCGATATTGTTGTCACTGAAAATGGAAAATAAATTAACAACAATAAAACACTAATATATATACAGTTTACTTCTCCCCAAAGATGGTTGTGGTTTGTCTTAGTTGCAGGGTAAGGGTTAGTATGTACTTTTAGAAAAATGAAATTTTCATAGGGGTGCTAATAATTCTGCCCTAAGCTGTATACACTATATTTAATTTCCAAACCTAAAGAAATACAGCACAACTCTATATTTTACTTTACCTCGAAGTCCTTTGTTCTTTGAAGCCTTTTTGCTCTTCTTTTTGTGCCTCCTCTTTTTCTTGCGGCCATCAGAGGAGGAAGAGCTTGTATCACTGCTCCTGGAATCGGTGGAGTCAGTGCTGGAGTTGGAACTCGAGTCAGTGTCTGACTCTGGGTCGGTGGCAGTGTTGTCCATTTTCTCACCTGAGAAATGACAAAAAGCAGAAAAATAAAACTTAAAACAACCTTAAAGTACAACTTTACCCCCTGTCTCAGCATAACTTCTCCCACTGCACAATTTCGAAAAATACGTTCTGACCAAGGTTCTGACGGCTGATAGTCGGGAAGGGGGTGGCTGTAAAGGAGGTGGGGTTAAGCTAGCTTCCACTCAGGAAGATCTGAATGACATGATTTCCTTGAAAAACGGAGTGAGACAAAGTCTAAAGGTACTGTCGCTACACGATGTGAGCTTATATGCTCATATGTCTATCAGACGTTGTGACATAGAGTGACCCTCATACGATGGGTGAACCCCAATATTGTTGTGGTATATTGTTGTAAAATTCTAGTGAAGCCACATACATTCTTGAAAGTCCTTAAGTAAAACTTTACTCCAGCTTTACTAACCTTGATTTGCTGAAGGCCTTTGCTCAAGCTGCTGCTTGAGCAAAGCATTCTCCTCCTCCAGCTCATTGATTCGGGACTGCAGCTCTTCCGACCTTTTCTTCCATTGCACTTTGTGTGGTTGAAAATTTTCGATATTACTAACTGCAAAATAGGATAAAAAATAGAATAAACAAGTCAAAACTTGTAGGAAAATTTAACATGTTAACTTTTGTACAATGGTATGAACTATACATGTATTACCCAGTTTTGGCATACTACTATCCTTTGTCATAGGTGAATTATCAGGACACACAACGGAAAATGATGGTTACTGACAGAAGTTGATGCATCAAAATGAATGCACCAGATGGCTATATTAATGTTATTGGTGTCCAAAATCACACAAGAAATTGTTGGTTATAAACAATACATTTAGCATTGTTAAACAGCAAATGAAGTGCATGTTATAAATAAAGAAATTTAGAGACAGGACAAAAGGGCATTATCACTGTGGAATCACTTTCACACACATAAAGGCTTTCACACATTAAAGGCATTAGCCTATAGTACAAGCTTTTATACATTCATATTTTGATTATTTATATGTGTATGTTTTAAATTGAGATATACAGGTTTTAAAACTATCAATTCTCACATTTTCCTTGAAAACCAAGCCAGTACAATCATAATTCCTTTTTATATATTGCATCGTAAATCGCAATATTGGTCACCATAATCACATCGCACAAATTCTCTAAATCTTCGCAACACTAATTGGGTGCACCGCTGGCTCAACAGGCACCTCTGGAGGGACGACTCTTACCAGTCAGACGTTACGTTACATATTAGTGGTAGTAGATCAGTGTCATTGGGAGGGTTTATACAAAGATTCTTGAGTTGAATTTACTACCTTTTTTAATACCTTCACAATATTTTTTAATACCAGCACGACTTCAAGCTGCAACTGTAGCAGCGTGAAGTAAAGTGACGAACAGTAACAGTAAGGCTACAACACTTTGCCCTTCACAAGCCATGTGACTGTGGGTCAATGTTAGTCACAATGGTGGTACAGTACTTGAAGAGACAAATATTTTCTGAGGGGGTACTCATTGTTAAAAAGTTTGAAAACCACTGGCTACCTCACTTTCTCTGTCACTCATACACTTGAATGAATAAACATTTGTCAACATTGAAACTACACCCAGGGGTAGGCAACCTTTATATTTTTGTCCAGAGCCACAAAACGCCTTATAAGTTAGGGGTGTAACGATTCATGCGATAAATCGATGAATCGATTGTCAGTCCTACCGATTCAACTAAATCGATCTGCTAAAATAAATAAATAGAATGAATCGCTTTGGCTTCACCAATAATCGATATAAATGCTTTAAAACGTATGAATCGATCATGATTAATGTTTTAAGACTTAGTTTACACGTTTATTTTGTGAAGTGCAGCTCGGTAATCCGTAACTCTGTCATCAGCTAGTCAGCTTGCAAGGAAGTCCCACAAGTTTTTTTTCTCCCTCACCCTCTAATGGTGCATTTCAAACATGGCAGAGAGCGGCAGCGAGATTGTTAATGCACCAGCAAACTTGAAATCCAAAGTGTGGAAGCATTTTGGCTTCGCAAAGAATAGTGGTAAAATTGACAAGGGGTGTCACATTATTGCATGTTTATTTCACAGATATAGAATTTTGGTTAAAAGTTACTGAATCGAATCGTGGTTTACAGAATCGAATCGAATCGTTCCAAAATATAATATTTGTCCTTGAATCGAATCGCCTACTGAATCATTAATCAAAATCGAATCGTCTGAAGCCAAAGATTCACACCCCTATTATAAGTGGAGAAGCCTGTACAAATTCTGAAAAGTATGCTGTTGTGTTTTCTGTTGGAGAACCTAAAACTTCATTCAGGCTCACACACACACACACACACACACACACACCTTCCCGTGAGGATGGACACTGGGGTTTCAACGGCCATCAGTGTGCATATTGTATACATTTCTCTGCAAACCTATGTCGGCATCATGCCTTCAGTGTGTCTTGAACAACCACAAAGGTTGCACATATTATATTCATATTCTATCGTATTTGTCTAAATGCATACTAGACTGTAGATAGATTTGAGTGAAGTTACCAACACAATAGATTGCTGAGTTTTAGTAACCCATGTATTGCTTTAACATAAATAACATGAATACCTTGTGCATGTGTATATTTATTGCACCTATCTGTTCTGTTTAATGATAATTTCATAAGAAAACACATGGTAATAATTGCATGAATAAATCTCTGTACAGGGTGGGGATTTCAACATGCAGCCTTTCTTGATGTATATTTGTAAAAGGAAATCTTGTACCTATTTTAGAACATTATTCTATTTTTCTTAGAACCTAACAATTATTCGTAAGTATGTACCGTCATACCTACATCTCTGACGTTTATAATAAACCAAACCGTTTGAAAATCTGTTGAAAGTTTAGCAAGTTATGGTTATTTAAAAAGTACATGTACCACTACCAACACAATGTTACGGGTGAGCAGCTTATTGTGGTAAGATGGCCGCCAGTGGTGACGTTCAACTCCATTGGCCAGCAGCGTGGACGAGACATCTAGTTCTATATCTATCTATGGGTAATAACGTCGTCAACCCCCAGCTAAGCAAAGCTAACGGTAATAGCTCTTGCCGAGCCCGGCCAGAAACAGTTTGAGTATTACAATAACTTTACAAATGTGTCAACCCAACTTACCAGCAGTAGGCATATCGGAGCTTTCTCCTTCATTCCCCCGCTGTCCTTTTGCCCGGGTAGAGCGCTAAGGCCTTTCCATCATATTTCCAGGCAACGCCGAACTTAACTGATGGAAAATCATATGCTGGTACTGAAACAAAAGGTAGGCCTAACATAAGTGGTTCACACATACAAGTAATGGCGCCTGCTTTCGAAATAAAACAATAACTGTTGAGAGAGGGTTGATACTTACCATAGCGACAAGATCCAATTTATTTTGCGCGGACTAATAGCTTCTTTCAACGGCACAGAGTTGGCGGTGCGGCTTAGCCAATCGGACGGTAGAAGCGCTTGATTATTATGATTGAGTCAGGCAACAACCAGGGAGTCAGCCCAACCTTTGCGGTGGGAGGTGTTTAGATGTAAAAATCAAGCGTACCTCCACATATTGAACTAATAACAGAAAAGTGTGCCAGATTTTCAAATCGGGGCCAGTAACATCAGTTATTTCCTGCTATGGCTTCGCTTGTGGGAACACTTTTGAGAAAAGTGAATGTCAAGGAGTCAAAAAAAACATCATTCAAGTTGATAACATGGTTGCAAAAGAAAAGGTTGCTGCAAAGAAAAGTGAAATGCAAAAACTGCAGACACAAAATGAAGATGGTCTACTACACACAGTCCACAGACCTCCACATCTGGTAAGTGTGCTAATGTTATTAATTATTGTTAACTCATGGGCCCATCAGTTGTTTGGCAATCGGCACAACCCTTTAGGTTGGAATATGATATTATTGCGAGTTTCCGCGCCTCCACCGCGCTGCAGCTCGTCGCCTCCCTTCATTTCAAAGAGGGAACGCGGCAGAGGGGAGGCGGTTTCCCTACCGCTCAGCTTTCCCAAACTGTTCTCTCGACTTTATTATTGGTAAAAGCTCATACAGAGACTATTACACCGGTATACATGTTTTAAAAGAGAAATACATGTGATGAATTTCTGGTCAAGCTATCCCAACGAGGATGATTTTTTAAAAAGTCACTTTTCGTTTTTCGTGTTTTGATTTCCAAACGGATATGGATTGAACGGAAGATACACAGATTTTGGGGCCATAGGATTTGGTGCTGTCACGTTAAAAATTGTACCGGGGGCGAAAATTGTACCGGCCTACGTCATCCATAGTAATCCATTCCAAACCTGCCTGGCAACAGACGATCGCAACGGGGGATCGCGTCGAATGACGTGGAAGGTTCTTGAACATTCGCGAACTCGTTCATTGAGCGCGACAAGACAGATAACACTTATTTTACAAATTACATTTATTAGCGTTCCTAACTTTATATTTGTATTGTATGGCATTGTATTTATCTATTTCCCTACACAGTAACAGCTAAATGTTATGGGGATAACGTGAATAATAATAACTAGAACTGCAAGCAGTTATGCAGGGGTCCAAGAAGTGTGCATTTCGCCGGCACAACGCGACAAGAAATGTGCGTTTCGCCGGCACAACGCGAAGCAAGTATTGAAAACGCTACCGTGAACAACATGTGGATATAAAGGTTTTGACTGTGGGAGCTTCGGT
Organism: Gadus morhua; assembly: GCF_902167405.1. Classification (NCBI taxonomy): domain Eukaryota; kingdom Metazoa; phylum Chordata; class Actinopteri; order Gadiformes; family Gadidae; genus Gadus; species Gadus morhua. The sequence continues at coordinate 2,560 of NW_021963949.1, read as the reverse complement.
GTGGGAGTTATAGCCTAAAACGCGTTTTCAAAACATTCCATTGGCCAAATAGGAGATAGACAATGTCGTCGTTTTTTGGCGCCGCCCTATGGCGACATTTTCCAAAGACAATTTTCCTTTGCCAAATAACTCCCGCCCACATTAATAATTCTTGGCCATATTTTCTATATAGACTCGGGTTTGCCCCTTGATGGTTTCCCTTGAGTTTGAAGAACATTCCTTTGGCCAATTAGAAGATATACAATTTCCTCGTTTATTGCGCCCCTAATGGCGAAATTATCCGAAATTTTTATCGTACGACATTAAGGTTGGCACCAACATGTGTGTACAATTTGGACTCGTTCCGATGTCTAATTTTGGATTTCTTTGGATTTTTGATTTTCCACGTCTAATTTAGCTCATAAACCAATATTCAAAACGCTACCGTTTCGTCGTCGAAGGTCGGATCAAAAAACTGTCTCACGATTCCTTTGCGTGTGCGTCTGAAGATGTCGTGTGCAAAGTTTGGTGTCGATTGGTCAAGAAATGTGGGAGGAGTAGGGAAAAAACAGCAGTTTTGCGGTTTTCGCGATTTTGCGAAAAAAGATTATAGACGCAAATGGGCGTGGCCTATGTCAAAAGATGCAGCAGACTCCAGTGAATATGTGGGTACAAGTTTTTGACTGTGGGAGGTTCGGTGTGGGAGTTATAGCCCCAAACGCGTATTCCTTGGTATAGCGCCACCTAGTGGCCGGCATGTCTGGATTTTGTCGTCTGCCGTCAGCTCACGGACCTGGATCTAGTCATGTAATTGGCTTGTGTGCACCATTTACGGTTTGGGCTGTAGTACCACTTCAAACGAAGGAAGTATAATAATCCGTACAAAAACAATAGGGATCCAACCTGTTGGCTTGGACCCCTAATAAAAACAGTTAGTAAATGCCTGCTCACCTATCTACCTATCTCTCTATCTATTATCTATCTATTACCTATAATCTATTCTCTAAATTTAATTAAGGAAATTAAATTAACACAAGCTAGCTAGACTATGAACACATTAAACACTCAGTTTACTAGCTAAATTCGATTAAACAATTAAATGCAATACAAATATAAAGTAAAAACAAGTGTTATCTAGCGCGATCCGTTATCGGTATTATATTATTTCGTCTTCGGCAACATGAGCGCAATTGAAACCTGCCTGGCAACGGACAACCCCTTACGTAATCTGTTGTGATGACGTAGGCCGGTACAATTTTCGCCCCCGGTACAATTTTAACGTGACACCGCCCCAAAAAAACAAATGCTAATATTGAAATATTTGTATGGTAGCCCTTATTAACAATTCCCATTTGAATGTAATATATGTAAGTAATGGATCAAATGCTAATGAATGGTTTGATTGATTCAATGTTATTATTTCAGACATATCAAAAAAAACAAAACAAAATGAAAAGAATGAAAATACAATAGACAAAAATTATGTTCAAATCAATTCACAAAAAATAAATAAATAAATAAATAGATATATTTAATTGATATGCCTGAAACAAGTAGGAAGAACTATACACTTAATCCTACCCCTTTGTAATGCATGATTGAAATGATGAATAAGCTTGTACACAGCGAATAGCCGGAAGCATGTAGCTTGATATGTAGTATCAAGCTAGTTTAAGTTTTAAGATATCTATTTGATCAAGTTATCATTTATGACATGATCATCAATAAGGGTTATTTACATTGCCACAATGTTTTAGGCTGAGCAGTTTGTAGACAATGTATGTATGTATATGTCAAACTTATAGACATCATTTAAATTTCCAATTTGTTTGCAATTTTCAGGGAGTGCCGTCGTAAAAGATGTGGACGTTTGAGGAGAAGTGTAAGGACCAAGTCTCTTTTCTCAAACTCACACTGTAGTCTCTTCACATGGATGTACATTCACAGGTAATCATTTTAGGTTTTCTCCAACTCCAGTATTTCACAGATTACAGCTCTAGGTTCAGAGTGTGAAATGTTTGTACAATTTAAGCTGAAACTATAGTTGCAAGTTGCAACAGTAGTTTTTCAGTAGAAAAAGCTTTGTGACAAAAGTAGACTTACGGATTGATCAAACAAGCACATATTTTCTTTGTTTATGTAAACAGTTCTGATTAAATCTTTGTTTTCTTTGTAGATTTGCACAGGGTTTGCAGCTACGGCAGGTAGACATGCTTCAGGATGGCATCACTAAAAGCACTGCAACACTCTCAATGATGTCTAAAAAACTGCGAAGAATTTGCCTAAAAAGCCTTAAAAGGCACAGGAAAGAAAAAGGCCAGAAAATCGGTGGAGTCAACGCTATCGTCCACATTGACGAGAGCAAGTTCTGCCATAAGCGCAAGGTATATTTGTAATATAATTCACTAAATATGGGGTCATTCAATTTCAACTCATCAAAAACCTGATCTTTCCTCAGTTCTTGTTTTGGATTTTATCATAAAATTAATGTTGAAATATCAATTGTCTTCAAGAGAAATCTTTAAGCTTTACTTTTAGATTAATTATTGTGGAAGTTTGGCTCAATGAACATAAATTCTGA
>NC_044070.1:25128369-25242006 GCF_902167405.1 Gadus morhua | reverse complement strand
CCCATCTTAATACCAACCGAACAAACGAAGGAAAAATCGATCCTGTCTTAAAACCAAAACAAACAACGCATCGACCTGGAAAAATCCAAACTGGAAAAACGAAAGCTCTTTCTAAGGAACGGGTCAAAGCATATGAGGACATTAAGACCGATGAATAACAAGCGCCGGCCAGTGCCTTGCCTTGGATCTCTATCCTAACTGCGAATTCGTCGGACGACGTGGGGGAGATCCATGAGATATTTCAATTTTCCTAACCCTGCCAGAGCCCTCGGACCATCTGGTCTTTTTTGAACCCAAGTGTCTTTGACCCCACACCAACCTTAAAAAAGGAACAAACAAATACCAACCTGGAAAACTTGAACGATGAGAATTCTATCCTATCTTAAAAACCAACCGTGGAGCACTACAGAAATTTATCTGAAAACTTCCTAACCTCCAACCTCATCTCGCTCTCCTAATCCTATACCCTTTAACGTCCTATCACCCTCTGCCTCTGGGTTTGAGGGTGAATAGGATATCAGAGAAGCCCAGACGCAGGGAGGATGTAGCGACAGACATCGCACGCCTCCTTACCTCTGACTCCCCACCCCCCCTTACCCCATTCTTCTATATCTCTCTCTAACTCTATACCCTTCAACGTCCTATCACCCCTCTGCCCTCTGGGTTTGAGGTGTGAATGGATATCAGAGAAGCCCAGACAGGCAGGGGAGGATTAGCGACAGACATCGCACGCCTCCTTACCTCTGACTCCCCACCCCCCCTCTCCTCTAACTCTCTCTAGACCTAAGCCCCGTGGAGCACTAACGAGAAATCTCTCCTATCTTAAAACCAACCGAACAACATTAATGGAAAATCTTTCCCATCTTAACACCAACCGAACGATAAGAAATCTACTCTCTCTTAAAAAACCACCGAGAAGTACCAAGATAAATCTATCCTATCTTAAAAACCAACCGTGGAACACTAACGGGAAATTTACCTGAAAAACGTCCTAAACCTCCAACCTCATCTCGCTCTCTCTAATCCTATACCCTTTAACGGTCCTATCACCCCTCTGCCCTCTGGGTTTGAGGTGTGAATAGGATATCAGAGAAGCCCAGACAGGCAGGGGAGGATGTAGCGACAGACATCGCACGCCTCCTTACCTCTGACTCCCCACCCTCCCTTACCCCACTCTTCTATCTCTCTCTAACTCTATACCCTTCAACGTCCTATCACCCCTCTGCCTCTGGGTTTGAGGTGTGAATAGGATATCAGAGAAGCCCAGACAGGCAGGGGAGGATGTAGCGACAGACATCGCACGCCTCCTTACCTCTGACTCCCCACTCTCCCTTACCCCACTCTTCTCACTCTCTCTAAACCTAAACCTTTCAACATTCAAAATTTAAAAAGTTCGATTTTAATCCCAAAACCTAATCTTTAGCTTATTCCCTAAACCCAATCCTAAAACACTTTGTATTTATTTAGAATAATATTATTACGGATTTTTAAACACATAAACTGCCCCCACATAGTCACTAGGAAGCAGGATCTAACATACAAATTGAATAACCCTCACATAGCCACTAGAAGCGGGATCAAACACCATTAAACGGGCAAGGAGGGAGGAACAATTACGTCACGTTAGCCACGCCCACTTGACCCTAAAAGTCGACAGAGAGATTGGAGGGCAGAACACATAGCCAGGCACGCAGAGAGGTTGCATCTCGAAGTAGCTCTACTATATTTCTCTCACACGTTAGATACTATTCCCTCCTTAGATTTCATAGTTTATCATTCCAAAATGACCAACGAAGGCGACGGACAACTCTGAGGTAAGTATTTATTATTTTATTACTTTATTTAAAACTAAACTATATTTAATTACTTGATGCTATGCTATGTATGAGGTACAGGTTATTTTGTAATTGTTTTAACATTTCCTGGGTTTATGCAATGTATGGAACAATCTCTTTAGACTTCATCCCTACCACTTATCTAAATCTAAATCCTAACCTTAACCTTTAGCCTTATTCCCTAACCTTAACCCAGTAGCTATCCCTACCACTTATCTAAATCCTTACCTTAACCTTTAGCCTTATTCCCTAACCTTAACCCGAGTGGCTATCCCCACCACTTATCTAAATCCTAACCTTAACCTTTTAGCCTTATTCCCTAACCTTAACCTGAGTGGCTATTCCTACACTTATCGAAATCCTAAACCTTAACCTTTAGCCTTATTCCCTAACCTTAACCCGAGTGCTATCCCATCTTAACACCAACCGAACAAACAAAGAAAAAATCTATCCTCTCCTAAGACCAACCGAGTAACACTAAAAGGAAAAATCGTCCCCCTATTTTAACACCAACCAAACAAACCTTATAAAAGGAAAAAGTTCTTGATGAGTTTTGTAACATTCCCGGGAGTTGATCGACCTCGGGAGGGCCTCCCTCGGGTGAGAGTGTCTTGTGATAACGGCCGAAACGCTCGATGATCCTGGGGACCACAACTGATGACATGTCCTGCAATTCTTGAAGAGATTTTTCAAATATATAAACCAAAACTTTAAAATATAAAAAAAACAAAAAATAAAATCTATCCTTTCTTAAAACCAACCGAATAACACTAAAAAGGAAAAATCTTTCCTGTTTTAAACACCAACCGAACAAACAAAGAGAAATCTATCCTATCTTAAAACCAACCGAGTAGCACTAACGGAAATTCTATCCCATCTTAATACCAACCGAACAAACGAAGGAAAATCGATCCTGTCTTAAAAACCAAAACAACAACGCATCGACCTGGAAAAATCCAAACTGGAAAAACGAAAGCTCTTTCTAAGGAACGGGTCAAAGCATATGAGGACATTAAGACCATGAATAACAAGCGCCGGCCAGTGCCTTGCCTTGATCTCTATCCTAACTGCGAAGTCGTCGGACGACGTGGGGAGATCCATGAGATATTTCAATTTTCCTAACCCTGCCAGAGCCCTCGGACCATCTGGTCTTTTTTGAACCCAAGTTGTCTTTGACCCCACACCAACCTTAAAAAGGAACAAACAATACCAACCTGGAAAACTTGAAACGATGAGAATTCTATCCTATCTTAAAAACCAACCGTGGAGCACTAACGAGAAATTTATCTGAAAACTTCCTAAACCTCCAACCTCATCTCGCTCTCTCTAATCCTATACCTTTAACGTCCTATCACCCCTCTGCCCTCTGGTTTGAGGGTGAATAGGATATCAGAGAAGCCCAGACAGGCAGGGGAGGATGTAGCGACAGACATCGCACGCCTCCTTACCTCTGACTCCCCACCCCCCCTTACCCCTTCTTCTATATCTCTCTCTAACTCTATACCCTTCAACGTCCTATCACCCCTCTGCCCTCTGGTTTGAGGTGTGAATAGGATATCAGAGAAGCCCAGACAGGCAGGGGAGGATGTAGCCAGACATCGCACGCCTCCTTACCTCTGACTCCCCACCCCCCCTCTCCTCTAACTCTCTCTAGACCTAAGCCCCGTGGAGCACTAACGAGAAATCTCTCCTATCTTAAAACCAACCGAACAACATTAATGGAAATCTTTCCCATCTTAACACCAACCGAACGATAAGAATCTACTCTCTCTTAAAAAACCAACCGAGAAGTACCAAGGATAAATCTATCCTATCTTAAAAACCAACCGTGGAACACTAACGGGAAATTTACCTGAAACACGTCCTAAACCTCCAACCTCATCTCGCTCTCTCTAATCCTATACCCTTTAACGTCCTATCACCCCTCTGCCCTCTGGGTTTGAGGTGTGAATAGGATATCAGAGAAGCCCAGACAGGCAGGGGAGATGTAGCGACAGACATCGCACGCCTCCTTACCTCTGACTCCCCACCCTCCCTTACCCCATTCTTCTATCTCTCTCTAACTCTATACCCTTCACGTCCTATCACCCCTCTGCCCTCTGGGTTTGAGGTGTGAATAGGATATCAGAGAAGCCCAGACCAGGCAGGGGAGGATGTAGCGACAGACATCGCACGCCTCCTTACCTCTGACTCCCCACTCTCCCTTACCCCCTTACTCTTCTCACTCTCTCTAACCTAAACCTTTCAACATTCAAAATTTAAAAAGTTCGATTTTAATCCCAAAACCTAATCTTTAGCTTTATTCCCTAAACCCAATCCTAAAACACTTTGTATTTATTTAGAATAATTTATTACGGATTTTAAACACATAAACTGCCCCACATAGTCACTAGGAAGCAGGATCTAACATACAATTGAATAACCCTCACATAGCCACTAGGAAGCGGGATCAAACACCATTAACGGGCAAGGGAGGAACAATTACGTCACGTTAGCCACGCCCACTTGACCCTATAAAAGTCGACAGAGAGATTGGAGGCAGAACACATAGCCAGGCACACGCAGAGAGGTTGCATCTCGAAGTAGCTCTACTATATTTCTCCTCACACACGTTAGATACTATTCCCTCCCTTAGATTTCATAGTTTCATTCCAAAATGACCAACGAAGGCGACGGACAACTCTGAGGTAAGTATTTATTATTTTATTACTTTATTTAAAACTAAACTATATTTAATTACTTGATGCTATGCTATGTATGAGTACAGGTTATTTTGTAATTGTTTTAACATTTCCTGGGTTTATGCAATGTATGGACAATTCTCTTTAGACTTCATCCCTACCACTTATCTAAATCTAAATCCTAACCTTAACCTTTAGCCTTATTCCCTAACCTTAACCCGAGTAGCTATCCCTACCACTTATCTAAATCCTTACCTTAACCTTTAGCCTTATTCCCTAACCTTAACCCGAGTGGCTATCCCACCACTTATCTAAATCCTAACCTTAAACCTTTTAGCCTTATTCCCTAACCTTAACCTGAGTGGCTATTCCTACCACTTATCGAAATCCTAACCTTAACCTTTAGCCTTATTCCCTAACCTTAACCCGAGTGGCTATCCCATCTTAACACCAACCGAACAAACAAAGAAAAATCTATCCTCTCCTAAGACCAACCGAGTAACACTAAAAGGAAAAATCGTCCCTATTTTAACACCAACCAAACAAACCTTATAAAAAGGAAAAGTTCTTGATGAGTTGTAGGACATTCCCGGGAGTTGATCGACCTCGGGAGGGCCTCCCTCGGGTGAGAGTGTCTTGTGATAACGGCCGAAACGCTCGATGATCCTGGGGACCACAACTGATGACATGTCCTGCAATTCTTGAAGAGATTTTCAAAATAATATAAACCAAAACTTTAAAATATAAAAAAACAAAAAATAAAATCTATCCTTTCTTAAAACCAACCGAGTAACACTAAAAGGAAAAATCGTCCCTATTTTAACACCAACCAAACAAACAAGAGAAATCTATCCTATCTTAAAACCAACCGAGGTAGCACTAACGGAAATTCTATCCCATCTTAATACCAACCGAACAAACGAAGAAAATCGATCTGCTTAAAACCAAAACAAACAACGCATCGACCCTGGAAAAATCCAAACTGGAAAAACGAAAGCTCTTTCTAAGGAACGGGTCAAAGCATATGAGGACATTAAGACCATGAATAACAAGCGCCGGCCAGTGCCTTGCCTTGGATCTCTATCCTAACTGCGAAGTCGTCGGACGACGTGGGGAGATCCATGAGATATTTCAATTTTCCTAACCCTGCCAGAGCCCTCGGACCATCTGGTCTTTTTTGAACCCAAGTTGTCTTTGACCCCACACCAACTTAAAAAAGGAACAAACAAATACCAACCTGGAAAACTTGAACGATGAGAATTCTATCCTATCTTAAAAACCAACCGTGGAGCACTAACGAGAAAATTTATCTGAAAACTTCCTAAACCCCCCCCTCATCTCGCTCTCTCTAACCCTATACCCTTTAACGTCCTATCACCCCTCTGCCCTCTGGGTTTGAGGGGTGAATAGGATATCAGAGAAGCCCAGACAGGCAGGGGAGGATGTAGCGACAGACATCGCACGCCTCCTTACCTCTGACTCCCCACCCTCCCTTACCCCATTCTTCTATATCTCTCTCTAATCTATACCCTTCAACGTCCTATCACCCCTCTGCCCTCGGGTTTGAGGTGTGAATAGGATATCAGAGAAGCCCAGACAGGCAGGGGAGGATGTAGCGACAGACATCGCACGCCTCCTTACCTCTGACTCCCCACCCCCCCTCTCCTCTAACTCTCTCTAGACCTAAGCCCCGTGGAGCACTAACGAGAAATCTCTCCTATCTTAAAACCAACCGAACAACATTAATGGAAAATCTTTCCCATCTTAACACCAACCGAACGATAAGAAATCTACTCTCTCTTAAAAACCAACCGAGAAGTACCAAGGATAAATCTATCCTATCTTAAAACCAACCGTGGAACACTAACGGGAAATTTACCTGAAAAACGTCCTAAACCTCCAACCTCATCTCGCTCTCTCTAATCCTATACCCTTTAACGTCCTATCACCCCTCTGCCCTCTGGGTTTGAGGTGTGAATAGGATATCAGAGAAGCCCAGACAGGCAGGGGAGGATGTAGCGACAGACATCGCACGCCTCCTTACCTCTGACTCCCCACCCTCCCTTACCCCATTCTTCTATCTCTCTCTAACTCTATACCCTTCAACGTCCTATCACCCCTCTGCCCTCTGGGTTTGAGGTGTGAATAGGATATCAGAGAAGCCCAGACAGGCAGGGGAGGATTAGCGACAGACACGCACGCCTCCTTACCTCTGACTCCCCACTCTCCCTTACCCCACTCTTCTCACTCTCTCTAAACCTAAACCTTTCAACATTCAAAATTTAAAAAGTTCGATTTTAATCCCAAAACCTAATCTTTAGCTTTATTCCCTAAACCCAATCCTAAAAACACTTTGTATTTATTTAGAATAATATTATTACGGATTTTAAACACATAAACTGCCCCCACATAGTCACTAGGAAGCAGGATCTAACATACAAATTGAATAACCCTCACATAGCCACTAGGAAGCGGGATCAAACACCATTAAACGGGCAAGGAGGGAGGAACAATTACGTCACGTTAGCCACGCCCACTTGACCCTATAAAAGTCGACAGAGAGATTGGAGGGCAGAACACATAGCCAGGCACGCAGAGAGGTTGCATCTCGAAGTAGCTCTACTATATTTCTCTCACACACGTTAGATACTATTCCCTCCCTTAGATTTCATAGTTATCATTCCAAAATGACCAACGAAGCGACGGACAACTCTGAGGTAAGTATTTATTATTTTATTACTTTATTTAAAACTAAACTATATTTAATTACTTGATGCTATGCTATGTATGAGGTACAGGTTATTTTGTAATTGTTTTAACATTTCCTGGGTTTATGCAATGTATGGAACAATTCTCTTTAGACTTCATCCCTACCACTTATCTAAATCTAAATCCTAACCTTAACCTTTAGCCTTATTCCCTAACCTTAACCCGAGTAGCTATCCCTACCACTTATCTAAATCCTTACCTTAACCTTTAGCCTATTCCCTAACCTTAACCCGAGTGGCTATCCCCACCACTTATCTAAATCCTAACCTTAACCTTTTAGCCTTATTCCCTAACCTTAACCTGAGTGGCTATTCCTACCACTTATCGAAATCCTAACCTTAACCTTTAGCCTTATTCCCTAACCTTAACCCGAGTGGCTATCCCATCTTAACACCAACCGAAAAACAAACAAAGAAAAAATCTATCCTCTCCTAAGACCACCGAGTAACACTAAAAGGAAAAATCGTCCCTATTTTAACCCAACCAAACAAACCTTATAAAAAGGAAAAAGTTCTTGATGAGTTGTAGGACATTCCCGGGAGTTGATCGACCTCGGAGGGCCTCCCTCGGGTGAGAGTGTCTTGTGATAACGGCCGAAACGCTCGATGATCCTGGGGACCACAACTGATGACATGTCCTGCAATTCTTGAAGAGATTTTTCAAAATAATATAAACCAAAACTTTAAAATATAAAAAAAAAAAAAAATAAATCTATCCTATCTTAAAACCAACCGAATAACACTAAAAAGGAAAATCTTTCCTGTTTTAACACCAACCGAACAAACAAAGAGAAATCTATCCTATCTTAAAACCAACCGAGTAGCACTAACGGAAATTCTATCCCATCTTAATACCAACCGAACAAACGAAGGAAAAATCGATCCTGTCTTAAAACCAAAACAAACAACGCATCGACCTGGAAAAATCCAAACTGGAAAAACGAAAGCTCTTTCTAAGGAACGGGTCAAAGCATATGAGGACATTAAGACCATGAATACAAGCGCCGGCCAGTGCCTTGCCTTGGATCTCTATCCTAACTGCGAAGTCGTCGGACGACGTGGGGAGATCCATGAGATATTTCAATTTTCCTAACCCTGCCAGAGCCCTCGGACCATCTGGTCTTTTTTGAACCCAAGTTGTCTTTGACCCCACACCAACCTTAAAAAAGGAACAAACAAATACCAACCTGGAAAACTTGAACGATGAGAATTCTATCCTATCTTAAAAACCAACCGTGGAGCACTAACGAGAAATTTTATCTGAAAACTTCCTAAACCTCCAACCTCATCTCGCTCTCTCTAATCCTATACCCTTTAACGTCCTATCACCCCTCTGCCCTCTGGTTTGAGGGTGAATAGGATATCAGAGAAGCCCAGACAGGCAGGGGAGGATGTAGCGACAGACATCGCACGCCTCCTTACCTCTGACTCCCCACCCTCCCTTACCCCATTCTTCTATATCTCTCTCTAACTCTATACCCTTCAACGTCCTATCACCCCTCTGCCCTCTGGGTTTGAGGTGTGAATAGGATATCGAGAAGCCCAGACAGGCAGGGAGGATGTAGCGACAGACATCGCACGCCTCCTTACCTCTGACTCTCCACCCCCCCTCTCCTCTAACTCTCTCTAGACTCTAGCCTAGCCCCGTGGAGCACTAAGAGAAATCTCTCCTATCTTAAAACCACCGAACACATTAATGGAAAATCTTTCCCATCTTAACACCAACCGAACGATAAGAAATCTACTCTCTCTTAAAAAACCAACCGAGAAGTACCAAGGATAAATCTATCCTATCTTAAAAACCAACCGTGGAACACTAACGGGAAATTTACCTGAAAAACGTCCTAAACCTCCAACCTCATCTCGCTCTCTCTAATCCTATACCCTTTAACGTCCTATCACCCTCTGCCCTCTGGTTTGAGGTGTGAATAGGATATCAGAGAAGCCCAGACAGGCAGGGGAGGATGTAGCGACAGACATCGCACGCCTCCTTACCTCTGACTCCCCACCCTCCCTTACCCCATTCTTCTCTCTCTCTCTAACTCTATACCTTCAACGTCCTATCACCCCTCTGCCCTCTGGGTTTGAGGTGTGAATAGGATATCAGAGAAGCCCAGACAGGCAGGGGAGGATGTAGCGACAGACATCGCACGCCTCCTTACCTCTGACTCCCCACTCTCCCTTACCCCACTCTTCTCACTCTCTCTAAACCTAAACCTTTCAACATTCAAAATTTAAAAGTTCGATTTTAATCCCAAAACCTAATCTTTAGCTTTATTCCCTAACCCAATCCTAAAAACACTTTGTATTTATTTAGAATATATTATTACGATTTTAAACACATAAACTGCCCCCACATAGTCACTAGGAAGCAGGATCTAACATACAAATTGAATAACCCTCACATAGCCACTAGGAAGCGGGATCAAACACCATTAAACGGGCAAGGAGGGAGGAACAATTACGTCACGTTAGCCACGCCCACTTGACCCTATAAAAGTCGACAGAGAGATTGGAGGGCAGAACACATAGCCAGGCACGCAGAGAGGTTGCATCTCGAAGTAGCTCTACTATATTTCTCTCACACACGTTAGATACTATTCCCTCCCTTAGATTTCATAGTTATCATTCCAAAATGACCAACGAAGGCGACGGACACTCTGAGTAAGTATTTATTATTTTATTACTTTATTTAAAACTAAACTATATTTAATTACTTGATGCTATGCTATGTATGAGGTACAGGTTATTTGTAATTGTTTTAACATTTCCTGGGTTTATGCAATGTATGGAACAATTCTCTTTAGACTTCATCCCTACCACTTATCTAAATCTAAATCCTAACCTTAACCTTTAGCCTTATTCCCTAACCTTAACCCGAGTAGCTATCCCTACCACTTATCTAAATCCTTACCTTAACCTTTAGCCTTATTCCCTAACCTTAACCCGAGTGGCTATCCCCACCACTTATCTAAATCCTAACCTTAACCTTTTAGCCTTATTCCCTAACCTTAACCTGAGTGGCTATTCCTACCACTTATCGAAATCCTAACCTTAACCTTTAGCCTTATTCCCTAACCTAACCCGAGTGGCTATCCATCTTAACACCAACCGAACAACAAAGAAAAATCTATCCTCTCCTAGACCAACCGAGTAACACTAAAAGGAAAAATCGTCCCTATTTTAACACCAACCAAAAACCTTATAAAAAGGAAAAGTTCTTGATGAGTTGTAGGACATTCCCGGGAGTTGATCGACCTCGGGAGGGCCTCCCTCGGGTGAGAGTGTCTTGTGATAACGGCCGAAACGCTCGATGATCCTGGGGACCACAACTGATGACATGTCCTGCAATTCTTGAAGAGATTTTTCAAAATAATATAAACCAAAACTTTAAAATATAAAAAAAACAAAAATAAAATCTATCCTTTCTTAAAACCAACCGAATAACACTAAAAAGGAAAATCTTTCCTGTTTTAACACCAACCGAACAAACAAGAGAAATCTATCCTATCTTAAAACCAACCGAGTAGCACTAACGGAAATTCTATCCCATCTTATACCACCGAACAAACGAAGGAAAAATCGATCCTGTCTTAAAAACCAAAACAAACAACGCATCGACCTGGAAAAATCCAAACTGGAAAAACGAAAGCTCTTTCTAAGGAACGGGTCAAAGCATATGAGGACATTAAGACCATGAATAACAAGCGCCGGCCAGTGCCTTGCCTTGGATCTCTATCCTAACTGCGAAGTCGTCGGACGACGTGGGGAGATCCATGAGATATTTCAATTTTCCTAACCCTGCCAGAGCCCTCGGACCATCTGTCTTTTTTGAACCCAAGTTGTCTTTGACCCCACACCAACCTTAAAAAGGAACAAACAAATACCAACCTGGAAAACTTGAACGATGAGAATTCTATCCTATCTTAAAACCAACCGTGGAGCACTAGAGAAATTTATCTGAAAACTTCCTAAACCTCCAACCTCATCTCGCTCTCTCTAATCCTATACCCTTTAACGTCCTATCACCCCTCTGCCCTCTGGTTTGAGGGGTGAATAGGATATCAGAGAAGCCCAGACAGGCAGGGGAGGATGTCGCGACAGACATCGCACGCCTCCTTACCTCTGACTCCCCACCCTCCCTTACCCCATTCTTCTATATCTCTCTCTAACTCTATACACCCTTCAACGTCCTATCACCCCTCTGCCCTCTGGGTTTGAGGTGTGAATAGGATATCAGAGAAGCCCAGACAGGCAGGGGAGGATGTAGCGACAGACATCGCACGCCTCCTTACCTCTGACTCCCCACCCCCCCCTCCTCTAACTCTCTCTAGACCTAAGCCCCGTGGAGCACTAACGAGAAATCTCTCCTATCTAAAACCAACCGAACAACATTAATGGAAAATCTTTCCCATCTTAACACCAACCGAACGATAAGAAATCTACTCTCTCTTAAAAACCAACCGAGAAGTACCAAGGATAAATCTATCCTATCTTAAAAACCAACCGTGGAACACTAACGGGAAATTTACCTGAAAAACGTCCTAAACCTCCAACCTCATCTCGCTCTCTCTAATCCTATACCCTTTAACGTCCTATCACCCCTCTGCCCTCTGGTTGAGGTGTGATAGGATATCAGAGAAGCCCATACAGGCAGGGAGGATGTAGCGACAGACATCGCACGCCTCCTTACCTCTGACTCCCACCCTCCCTTACCCCATTCTTCTATCTCCTCTACTCTATACCCTTCAACGTCCTATCACCCCTCAGACCTCTGGGTTTGAGGTGTGAATAGGATATCAGAGAAGCCCAGACAGGCAGGGGAGGATGTAGCGACAGACATCGCACGCCTCCTTACCTCTGACTCCCCACTCTCCCTTACCCCACTCTTCTCACTCTCTCTAACCCTATACCTTTCAACATTCAAAATTTAAAAAGTTCGATTTTAATCCCAAAACCTAATCTTTAGCTTTATTCCCTAAACCCAATCCTAAAAACACTTTGTATTTATTTAGAATAATATTATTACGGATTTTAAACACATAAACTGCCCCCACATAGTCACTAGGAAGCAGGATCTAACATACAATTGAATAACCCTCACATAGCCACTAGGAAGCGGATCAAACACCATTAACGGGCAAGGAGGAGGAACAATTACGTCACGTTAGCCACGCCCACTTGACCCTATAAAAGTCGACAGAGAGATTGGAGGGCAGAACACATAGCCAGGCACGCAGAGAGGTTGCATCTCGAAGTAGCTCTACTATATTTCTCTCACACACGTTAGATACTATTCCCTCCCTTAGATTTCATAGTTATCATTCCAAAATGACCAACGAAGGCGACGGACAACTCTGAGGTAAGTATTTATTATTTATTACTTTATTTAAAACTAAACTATATTTAATTACTTGATGCTATGCTATGTATGAGGTACAGGTTATTTTGTAATTGTTTTAACATTTCCTGGGTTTATGCAATGTATGGAACAATTCTCTTTAGACTTATTCCCTAACCTTATCTAAATCTAAATCTAACCTTAACCTTTAGCCTTATTCCCTAACCTTAACCCGAGTAGCTATCCCTACCACTTATCTAAATCCTTACCTTAACCTTTAGCCTTATTCCCTAACCTTAACCCGAGTGGCTATCCCACCACTTATCTAAATCCTAACCTTAACCTTTTAGCCTTATTCCCTAACCTTAACCTGAGTGGCTATTCCTACCACTTATCGAAATCCTAACCTTAACCTTTGCCTTATTCCCTAACCTTAACCCGAGTGGCTATCCCATCTTAACCCAACCGAACAAACAAAGAAAAAATCTATCCTCTCCTAAGACCAACCGAGTACACTAAAAGGAAAAATCGTCCCTATTTTAACACCAACCAAACAACCTTATAAAAGGAAAAAGTTCTTGATGAGTTGTAGGACATTCCCGGGATTGATCGACCTCGGGAGGGCCTCCCTCGGTGAGAGTGTCTATGTGATAACGGCGAAACGCTCGACTGATCCTGGGGACCACAACTGATGACATGGCCTGCAATTCTTGAAGAGATTTTTCAATAATATCAACAAAACTTTAAAATATAAAAAAAAACAAAAATAAAATCTATCCTTTCTTAAAACCAACCGAATAAACACTAAAAAGGAAAAAATCTTTTCCTGTTTAACACCAACCGAACAAACAAAGAGAAATCTATCCTATCTTAAAACCAACCGTAGTAGCCTTAGTGCAACGGAAATTCTATCCCATCTTAATACCAACAAGACGCACCGAAACAAACGAAAGGAAAAAATCGATCCTGTCTTAAAAACCAAAAAACCAAAGCATCGACCTGGAAAATCCAAACTGGAAACGAAAAGCTCTTTCTAAGGAACGGGTCAAAGCATATGAAGGACATTAAGACCATGAATAACAAAGCGCGGCAGTGCCTGCCTTGGATCTCTATCCTAAACTGCGAAGTCGTCGGAGACGTGGGGAGATCCATGAGATATTTCAATTTTCCTAACCCTGCCAGAGCCCTCGGACCATCTGGTCTTTTTTGAACCCAAGTTGTCTTTGACCCCACACCAACCTTAAAAAAGGAACAAACAAATACCAACCTGGAAAACTTGAACGATGAGAATTCTATCCTATCTTAAAAACCAACCGTGGAGCACTAACGAGAAATTTATCTGAAACTTCCTAACCTCCACCTCATCTCGCTCTCTCTAATCCTATACCCTTTAACGTCCTATCACCCTCTGCCCTCTGGTTTGAGGGGTGAATAGGATATCAGAGAAGCCCAGACAGGCAGGGGAGGATGTAGCGACAGATCGCGCACGCCTCCTTACCTCTGACTCCCCCCCTCCCTTACCCCATTCTTCTATATCTCTCTCTAACTCTATACCCTTCAACGTCCTATCACCCCTCTGCCCTCTGGTTTGAGGTGTGAATAGGATATCAGAGAAGCCCAGACAGGCAGGGGAGGATGTAGCGACAGACATCGCACGCCTCCTTACCTCTGACTCCCCACCCCCCTCTCCTCTAACTCTCTCTAGACCTAAGCCCCGTGGAGCACTAACGAGAAATCTCTCCTATCTTAAAACCAACCGAACAACATTAATGGAAAATCTTTCCCATCTTAACACCAACCGAACGATAAGAAATCTACTCTCTCTTAAAAAAACCACCGAGAAGTACCAAGGATAAATCTATCCTATCTTAAAAACCAACCGTGGAACACTAACGGGAATTTACCTGAAAAACGTCCTAAACCTCCAACCTCATCTCGCTCTCTCTAATCCTATACCCTTTAACGTCCTATCACCCCTCTGCCCTCTGGGTTTGAGGTGTGAATAGGATATCAGAGAAGCCCAGACAGGCAGGGGAGGATGTAGCGACAGACATCGCACGCCTCCTTACCTCTGACTCCCCACCCTCCCTTACCCCATTCTTCTATCTCTCTCTAACTCTATACCCTTCAACGTCCTATCACCCCTCTGCCCTCTGGGTTTGAGGTGTGAATAGGATATCAGAGAAGCCCAGACAGGCAGGGGGATGTAGCGACAGACATCGCCGCCTCCTTACCTCTGACTCCCCACTCTCCCCTTACCCCACTCTTCTCACTCTCTCTAAACCTAAACCTTTCAACATTCAAATTTAAAAAGTTCGATTTTAATCCCAAACCTAATCTTTAGCTTATTCCCTAAACCCACTCCTAAAAACACTTTGTATTTATTTAGAATAATATTATTACGGATTTTAAACACATAAACTGCCCCCACATAGTCACTAGGAAGCAGGATCTAACATACAAATTGAATACCCTCACATAGCCCTAGGAAGCGGGTCAAACACCATTAAACGGGCAAGGAGGGAGGAACAATTACGTCACGTTAGCCACGCCCACTTGACCCTATAAAAGTCGACAGAGAGATTGGAGGGCAGAACACATAGCCAGGCACGCAGAGAGGTTGCATCTCGAAGTAGCTCTACTATATTTTCTCTCACACACGTTAGATACTATTCCCTCCCTTAGATTTCATAGTTATCATTCCAAAATGACCAACGAAGGCGACGGACAACTCTGAGGTAAGTATTTATTATTTTATTACTTTATTTAAAACTAAACTATATTTAATTACTTGATGCTATGCTATGTATGAGGTACAGGTTATTTTGTAATTGTTTTAACATTTCCTGGTTTATGCAATGTATGGAACAATTCTCTTAGACTTCATCCCTACCACTTATCTAAATCTAAATCCTAACCTAACCTTTAGCCTTATTCCCTAACCTTAACCCGAGTAGCTATCCCTACCACTTATCTAAATCCTTACCTTACCTTTAGCCTTATTCCCTAACTTAACCCGAGTGGCTATCCCCCCACTTATCTAAATCCTAACCTTAACCTTTTAGCCTTATTCCCTAACCTTAACCTGAGTGGCTATTCCTACCACTTATCGAATCCTAACCTTAACCTTTAGCCTTATTCCCTAACCTTAACCCGAGTGGCTATCCCATCTTAACCCCAACCGAACAAACAAAGAAAAAAATCTATCCTCTCCTAAGACCAACCGAGTAACACTAAAAAGGAAAAAATCGTCCCTATTTTAACACCAACCAAACCAAACCTTATAAAAAGGAAAAGAGTTTCTTGATGAGTTGTAGGACCTTCCCGGGAGTTGATCGACCTCGGGAGAGGGCTCCCTCGGGTTGAGAGTGTCTTGTGATACGGCCGAAACGCTCGACTGATCCTGGGGACCCACAACTGATGACATGTCCTGCAATTCTTGAAGAGATTTTTCAAAATAATATAACCAAAACTTTAAAAATATAAAAAAACAAAAAATAAAATCTATCATTTCTTAAAACCAACCGAATAACACTAAAAAGGAAAATCTTTCCTGTTTTAACACCAACCGAACAAAACAAAGAGAAATCTATCCTATCTTAAAAACCACCGAGTAGCACTAACGGAAAATTCTATCCCATCTTAATACCAACCGAACAAACGAAGGAAAAAAATCGATCCTGTCTTAAAAACCAAAACAAACAACGCATCGACCTGGAAAAATCCAAACTGGAAAAACGAAAGCTCTTTCTAAGGAACGGGTCAAAGCATATGAGGGAGAATTAAGACCATGAATAACAAGCGCCGGCCAGTGCCTTGCCTGGATCTCTATCCTAACTGCGAATCGTCGGACGACGTGGGGAGATCCATGAGATATTCAATTTTTCCTAACCCTGCCAGAGCCCTCGGGACCCATCTGGTTTTTTTGAACCCCATAGTTGCGTTGACCCCACAACCAACCTTAAAAAAGGAACAAACCAAATACCGAACCTGCGAACAACTTGAAACGATGAGAATTCCCTATCCTAATCTTAAAAACCAACCGTGGAGCACCTAACGAGAAATTTTATCTGAAAACTTCCTAAAAGCGCGCCAACCTCATCTCCGTCTCTCTAAGCTATACCCTTTAACGTCCTAGTCCCCCTCTGCCTCTGGTTTGAGGGTGAATAGGGATATCAGAGAGCCCAGACAGTGCAGGGGGAGGATGTAGCGACAGACAATCGCAACGCCTCCTTACCTCTGACTCCCACCCTCCCTTACCCATTCTTCTATATCTCTCTCTAACTCTATACTACCCTTCAACGTCCTAAGTCAACCCACCTCTGCCTCTGGTTTGGAGGTGTGAATAGGATATCAGGATAGCCCAGACAGGCAAGGGGAGGATAGGTAGCGACAGACATCGCACGCCTCCTTACCTCTGACTCCCCACCCCCCCTCTCCTCTAACTCTCTCTCTAAGACCGAAGCCCGTGGAGCACTAACAGGAAATTCTCTCCATATCTTAAAACCCACCCGAACAACATTAATGGAAAATCTTTCCATCTTAACACCAACCGAACGATAAAGAATCTACTCTCTCTTAAAAACCAACCGAGAAGTACCAACGGATAAATTCTCCTATTCTTAAAAACCAAACCGTGGAACACTAACGTGAAATTTACCTGCAAAACGTCTAAACCTCCAACCTCCTCTCGCTCTCCTCTAATCCTAATACCTTTAACGTCCTATCACCCCTCTGCCCTCTGGGTTTGAGGTGTGAATAGGATATCAGAGAAGCCCAGACAGGCAGGGAGGATGTAGCGACAGACATCGCACGCCTCCTTACCTCTGACTCCCCACCCTCCCTTACCCCATTCTTCTATCTCTCTCTAACTCTATACCCTTCAACGTCCTATCACCCCTCTGCCCTCTGGGTTTGAGGTGTGATAGGATATCAGAGAAGCCCAGACAGGCAGGGGAGGATGTAGCGACAGACATCGCACGCCTCCTTACCTCTGACTCCCCACTCTCCCTTACCCCACTCTTCTCACTCTCTCTAAACCTAAACCTTTCAACTTCAAAATTTAAAAAGTTCGATTTTAATCCCAAAACCTAATCTTTAGCTTTATTCCCTAAACCCAATCCTAAAAACACTTTGTATTTATTTAGAATAATATTATTACGGATTTTAAACACATAACTGCCCCCACATAGTCACTAGGAAGCAGGATCTAACATACAAATTGAATACCCTCACATAGCCCACTAGGAAGCGGGATCAAACCACCATAAACGGGCAAGGAGGGAGGAAACAATTACGTCCAAGCGTTAGGCACGCCCACTTGACCCTATAAAAGTCCCCGACAGAGAGAGTGGAGGGCCGAACACATAGCCAGGCACGCCATGGAGAAGGTTGCATCTCGAAGTAGCTCTAATCTATATTCTCGCTACAGCACTGTAGATACTATGTCCCTCCCTTAGATTTCATAGTTTATCATTCCAAACTGGACCAACGAAGGCGACGGACAACTCTGAGGTAAGTATTTATTATTTTTTATTACTTTATTTATAAACTAAAACCTATATTTAATTACTTTGATGCTATGTCTATGTATGAGGTACAGGTTATTTTTGTAATTGTGTTTAACATTTCCTGGGTTTATGCAATGATGGAAAAATTCTCTTTAGACTTCCATACCTACCACTTATCTGAAAATCTAAAGTCCTAACCTGAACCTTTTAGCCATATTCCCCTAACCTTAACCCAGGCAGCTAGTCCCTACCACTTATCTAAATCCTTACCTTAACCTTTAGCCTTATTCCCTAACCTTAACCCGAGTGGCTATCCCCACCACTTATCTAAATCCTACCTTAACCCTTTAGCCTTATTCCCTAACCTTAACCTGAGTGGCTATTCCTACCACTTATCGAAATCCTAACCTTAACCTTTAGCCTTATTCCCTAACCTTAACCCGAGTGGCTATCCCATCTTAACACCAACCGAACAAACAAAGAAAAAATCTATCCTCTCCTAAGACCAACCGAGTAACACTAAAAGGAAAAATCGTCCCTATTTAACACCAACCAACAAACCTTATAAAAAGGAAAAAGTTCTTGATGAGTTGTAGGACATTCCCGGGAGTTGATCGACCTCGGGAGGGCCTCCCTCGGTGAGAGTGTCTTGTGATAACGGCCGAAACGCTCGATGATCCTGGGACCACAACTGATGACATGTCCTGCAATTCTTGAAGAGATTTTTCAAATAATATAAACCAAAACTTTAAAATATAAAAAAAACAAAAAATAAAATCTATCCTTTCTTAAAACCAACCGAATAACACTAAAAAGGAAAAATCTTTCCTGTTTTAACACCAACCGAACAAACAAAGAGAAATCTATCCTATCTTAAAACCAACCGAGTAGCACTAACGGAAATTCTATCCCATCTTAATACCAACCGAACAAACGAAGGAAAATCGATCCTGTCTTAAAAACCAAAACAAACAACGCATCGACCTGGAAAAATCCAAACTGGAAAAACGAAAGCTCTTTCTAAGGAACGGGTCAAAGCATATGAGGACATTAAGACCATGAATAACAAGTCCGGCCAGTGCCTTGCCTTGGATCTCTATCCTAACTGCCGAAGTCGTCGGACGACGTGGGGAGATCCATGAGATATTTCAATTTTCCTAACCCTGCCAGAGCCCTCGGACCATCTGGTCTTTTTGAACCCAAGTTGTCTTTGACCCCACACCAACCTTAAAAAAGGAACAAACAAATACCAACCTGGAAAACTTGAACGATGAGAATTCTATCCTATCTTAAAAACCAACCGTGGAGCACTAACGAGAAAATTTATCTGAAAACTCCTAAACCTCCAACCTCATCCTCGCTCTCTCTAATCCTATACCCTTTAAACGTCCTATCACCCCTCTGCCCTCTGGGTTTTGAGGGGTGAATAGGATATCAGAGAAGCCCAGACAGGCAGGGGAGGATGTAGCGACAGACATCGCACGCCTCCTTACCTCTGACTCCCCACTCTCCCTTACCCCATTCTTCTATACTCTCTCTAACTCTATACCCTTCAACGTCCTATCACCCCTCTGCCCTCTGGTTTGAGTGTGAATAGGATATCAGAGAAGCCCAGACAGGCAGGGGAGGATGTAGCGACAGACATCGCACGCCTCCTTACCTCTGACTCCCCACCCCCCCTCTCCTCTAACTCTCTCTAGACCTTAGCCCGTGGAGCACTAACGCAGAAATCTCTCCTATCTTAAAACCAAATCCGAACAACATTAATGGAAAATCTTTTCCCATCTTAACACCAACCGAACGATAAGAAATCTACTCTCTCTTAAAAACCAACCGAGAAGTACCAAGGATAAATCTATCCTATCTTAAAAACCAACCGTGGAACACTAACGGGAAATTTACCTGAAAAACGTCCTAAACCTCCAACCTCATCTCGCTCTCTCTAATCCTATACCCTTTAACGTCCTATCACCCCTCTGCCCTCTGGGTTTGAGGTGTGAATAGGATATCAGAGAAGCCCAGACAGGCAGGGGAGGATGTAGCGACAGACATCGCACGCCTCCTTACCTCTGACTCCCCACCCTCCCTTACCCCATTCTTCTATCTCTCTCTAACTCTATACCCTTCAACGTCCCTATCACCCCTCTGCCCTCTGGGTTTGAGGTGTGAATAGGATATCAGAGAAGCCCAGAGCAGGCCAGGGGAGGATGTAGCGACAGACATCGCACGCCTCCTTACCTCTGACTCCCCACTCTCCATTACCCCACTCTTCTCACTCTCTCTAAACCTAAACCTTTCAACATTCAAAATTTAAAAAGTTCGATTTTAATCCCAAACTAATCTTTAGCTTTATTCCCTAAACCCAATCCTAAAAACACTTTGTATTTATTTAGAATAATATTATTACGGATTTTAAACACATAAACTGCCCCCACATAGTCACTGAGGAAGCAGGATCTAACATACAAATTGAATAACCCTCACATAGCCACTAGGAAGCGGGATCAAAACACCATTAAACGGGCAAGGAGGGAGGAACAATTACGTCACGTTAGCCACGCCCACTTGACCCTATAAAAGTCGACAGAGAGATTGGAGGGCAGAACACATAGCCCAGGCACGCAGAGAGGTTTGCATCTCGAAGTAGCTCTACTATATTTCTCTCACACACGTTAGATACTATTCCCTCCCTTAGATTTCATAGTTATCATTCCAAAATGACCAACGAAGGCGACGGACAACTCTGAGGTAAGTATTTATTATTTTATTTACTTTTATTTAAAACTAAACTATATTTAATTACTTGATGCTATGCTATGTATGAGGTACAGGTTATTTTGTAATTGTTTTAACATTTCCTGGGTTTTATGCAATGTATGGAACAATTCTCTTTAGACTTCATCCCTACCACTTATCTAAATCTAAATCCTAACCTTAACCTTTAGGCCTTATTCCCTAACCTTAACACGAGTAGCTATCCCTATCCACTTATCTAAATCCTTACCTTAACCTTTAGCCTTATTCCCTAACCTTAACCCGAGTGGCTATCCCACCACTTATCTAAATCCTAACCTTAACCTTTTAGCCTTATTCCCTAACCTTAACCTGAGTGGCTATTCCTACCACTTATCGAAATCCTAACCTTAACCTTTAGCCTTATTCCCTAACCTTAACCCGAGTGGCTATCCCATCTTAACACCAACCGAACAAACAAAGAAAAAATCTATCCTCTCCTAAGACCAACCGAGTAACACTAAAAGGAAAAATCGTCCCTATTTTAACACCAACCAAACAAACCTTATAAAAAGGAAAAGTTCTTGATGAGTTGTAGGAACATTCCCGGGAGTTGATCGACCTCGGGAGGGCCTCCCTCGGGGTGAGAGTGTCTTGTGATAACGGCCGAAACGCTCGATGATCCTGGGGACCACAACTGATGACATGTCCTGCAATTCTTGAAGAGATTTTTCAAAATAATATAAACCAAAACTTTAAAATATAAAAAAAACAAAAAATAAAATCTATCCTTTCTTAAAACCAACCGAATAACACTAAAAGGAAAAATCTTTCCTGTTTTAACACCAACCGAACAAACAAAGAGAAATCTATCCTATCTTAAAACCAACCGAGTAGCACTAACGGAAATTCTATCCCATCTTAATACCAACCGAACAAACGAAGGAAAAATCGATCCTGTCTTAAAAACCAAAACAAACAACGCATCGACCTGGAAAAATCCAAACTGGAAAAACGAAAGCTCTTTCTAAGGAACGGGTCAAAGCATATGAGGACATTAAGACCATGAATAACAAGCGCCGGCCAGTGCCTTGCCTTGGATCTCTATCCTAACTGCGAAGTCGTCGGACGACGTGGGGAGATCCATGAGATATTTCAATTTTCCTAACCCTGCCAGAGCCCTCGGACCATCTGGTCTTTTTTGAACCCAAGTTGTCTTTGACCCCACACCAACCTTAAAAAAGGAACAAACAAATACCAACCTGGAAAACTTGAACGATGAGAATTCTATCCTATCTTAAAAACCAACCGTGGAGCACTAACGAGAAATTTATCTGAAAACTTCCTAAACCTCCAACCTCATCTCGCTCTCTCTAATCCTATACCTTTAACGTCCTATCACCCCTCTGCCCTCTGGGTTTGAGGGGTGAATAGGATATCAGAGAAGCCCAGACAGGCAGGGGAGGATGTAGCGACAGACATCGCACGCCTCCTTACCTCTGACTCCCCACCCTCCCTTACCCCATTCTTCTATATCTCTCTCTAACTCTATACCCTTCAACGTCCTATCACCCCTCTGCCCTCTGGGTTTGAGGTGTGAATAGGATATCAGAGAAGCCCAGACAGGCAGGGGAGGATGTAGCGACAGACATCGCACGCCTCCTTACCTCTGACTCCCCACCCCCCCTCTCCTCTAACTCTCTCTAGACCTAAGCCCCGTGGAGCACTAACGAGAAATCTCTCCTATCTTAAAACCAACCGAACAACATTAATGGAAAATCTTTCCCATCTTAACACCAACCGAACGATAAGAAATCTACTCTCTCTTAAAAAACCAACCGAGAAGTACCAAGGATAAATCTATCCTATCTTAAAAACCAACCGAGTAGCACTAACGGAAATTTACCTGAAAAACGTCCTAAACCTCCAACCTCATCTCGCTCTCTCTAATCCTATACCCTTTAACGTCCTATCACCCCTCTGCCCTCTGGGTTTGAGGTGTGAATAGGATATCAGAGAAGCCCAGACAGGCAGGGGAGGATGTAGCGACAGACATCGCACGCCTCCTTACCTCTGACTCCCCACCCTCCCTTACCCCATTCTTCTATCTCTCTCTAACTCTATACCCTTCAACGTCCTATCACCCCTCTGCCCTCTGGGTTTGAGGTGTGAATAGGATATCAGAGAAGCCCAGACAGGCAGGGAGGA
The DNA here is from genome assembly GCF_902167405.1 of Gadus morhua. Taxonomy (NCBI): domain Eukaryota; kingdom Metazoa; phylum Chordata; class Actinopteri; order Gadiformes; family Gadidae; genus Gadus; species Gadus morhua. The sequence goes on along the minus strand of NC_044070.1, from coordinate 25,218,930 downwards.
TGTAGCGACAGACATCGCACGCCTCCTTACCTCTGACTCCCCACTCTCCCTTACCCCACTCTTCTCACTCTCTCTAAACCTAAACCTTTCAACATTCAAATTTAAAAAGTTCGATTTTAATCCCAAACCTAATCTTTAGCTTTATTCCCTAAACCCAATCCTAAAAACACTTTGTATTTATTTAGAATATATTATTACGGATTTTAAACACATAAACTGCCCCCACATAGTCACTAGGAAGCAGGATCTAACATACAAATTGAATAACCCTCACATAGCCACTAGGAAGCGGGATCAAACACCATTAAACGGGCAAGGAGGGAGGAACAATTACGTCACGTTAGCCACGCCCACTTGACCCTATAAAAGTCGACAGAAGAGATTGGAGGGCAGAACACATAGCCAGGCACGCAGAGAGGTTGCAATCTCGAAGTAGCTCTACTATATTTCTCTCACACACGTTAGATACTATTCCCTCCCTTAGATTTCATAGTTAATCATTCCAAAATGACCACGAAGGCGACGGACAACTCTGAGGTAAGTATTTATTATTTTTATTACTTTATTAAAACTAAACTATATTTAATTACTTGATGCTATGCTATGTATAGAGGTACAGGTTATTTGTAATTGTTTTAACATTTCCTGGGTTTATGCAATGTATGGAACAATTCTCTTTAGACTTCATCCCTACCACTTATCTAAATCTAAATCCTAACCTTAACCTTTAGCCTTATTCCCTAACCTTAACCCGAGTAGCTATCCCTACCACTTATCTAAATCCTTACCTTAACCTTTAGCCTTATTCCCTAACCTTAACCCGAGTGGCTATCCCCACCACTTATCTAAATCCTAACCTTAACCTTTTAGCCTTATTCCCTAACCTTAACCTGAGTGGCTATTCCTACCACTTATCGAAATCCTAACCTTAACCTTTAGCCTTATTCCCTAACCTTAACCCGAGTGGCATATCCCATCTTAACACCAACCGAACAAACAAAGAAAAAATCTATCCTCTCCTAAGACCAACCGAGTAACACTAAAAGGAAAAATCGTCCCTATTTTAACACCAACCAAACAAACCTTATAAAAAGGAAAAGTTCTTGATGAGTTGTAGGACATTCCGGGAGTTGATCGACCTCGGGAGGGCCTCCCTCGGGTGAGAGTGTCTTGTGATAACGGCCGAAACGCTCGATGATCCTGTGGACCACAACTGATGACATGTCCTGCAATTCTTGAAGAGATTTTTCAAAATAATATAAACCAAAACTTTAAAATATAAAAAAACAAAAAATAAAATCTATCCTTTCTTAAAACCAACCGAATAACACTAAAAAGGAAAAATCTTTCCTGTTTTTAACACCAACCGAACAAACAAAGAGAAATCTATCCTATCTTAAAACCAAACCGAGTAGCACTAACGGAAATTCTATCCCATCTTAATACCACCGAACAAACGAAGGAAAATCGATCCTGTCTTAAAAACCAAAACAAACAACGCATCGACCTGGAAAAATCCAAACTGGAAAAACGAAAGCTCTTTCTAAGGAACGGGTCAAAGCATATGAGGACATTAAGACCATGAATAACAAGCGCCGGCCAGTGCCTTGCCTTGGATCTCTATCCTAACTGCGAAGTCGTCGGACGTACGTGGGGAGATCCATGAGATATTTCAATTTCCTAACCCTGCCAGAGCCCTCGGACCATCTGGTCTTTTTTGAACCCAAGTTGTCTTTGACCCCACACCAACCTTAAAAAAGGAACAAACAAATACCAACCTGGAAAACTTGAACGATGAGAATTCTATCCTATCTTAAAAACCAACCGTGGAGCACTAACGAGAAATTTATCTGAAAACTTCCTAAACCTCCAACCTCATCTCGCTCTCTCTAATCCTATACCCTTTTAACGTCCTATCACCCCTCTGCCCTCTGGGTTTGAGGGTGAATAGGATATCAGAGAAGCCCAGACAGGCAGGGGAGGATGTAGCGACAGACATCGCACGCCTCCTTACCTCTGACTCCCCACCCTCCCTTACCCCATTCTTCTATATCTCTCTCTAACTCTATACCCTTCAACGTCCTATCACCCCTCTGCCCTCTGGGTTTGAGGTGTGAATAGGATATCAGAGAAGCCCAGACAGGCAGGGGAGGATGTAGCGACAGACATCGCACGCCTCCTTACCTCTGACTCCCCACCCCCCCCTCTCCTCTAACTCTCTCTAGACCTAAGCCCCGTGGAGCACTAACGAGAAATCTCTCCTATCTTAAAACCAACCGAACAACATTAATGGAAAATCTTTCCCATCTTAACACCAACCGAACGATAAGAAATCTACTCTCTCTTAAAAAACCAACCGAGAAGTACCAAGGATAAATCTATCCTATCTTAAAAACCAACCGTGGAACACTAACGGGAAATTTACCTGAAAAACGTCCTAAACCTCCAACCTCATCTCGCCTCTCTCTAATCCTATACCTTTAACGTCCTATCACCCCTCTGCCCTCTGGGTTTGAGGTGTGAATAGGATATCAGAGAAGCCCAGACAGGCAGGGGAGGATGTAGCGACAGACATCGCACGCCTCCTTACCTCTGACTCCCCACCCTCCCTTACCCCACTCTTCTATCTCTCTCTAACCTCTATACCCTTCAACGTCCTATCACCCCTCTGCCCTCTGGGTTTGAGGTGTGAATAGGATATCAGAGAAGCCCAGACAGGCAGGGGAGGATGTAGCGACAGACATCGCACGCCTCCTTACCTCTGACTCCCCACTCTCCCTTACCCCACTCTTCTCACTCTCTCTAAACCTAAACCTTTCAACATTCAAAATTTAAAAAGTTCGATTTTAATCCCAAAACCTAATCTTTAGCTTTATTCCCTAAACCCAATCCTAAAAACACTTTGTATTTATTTAGAATAATATTATTACGGATTTTAAACACATAAACTGCCCCCACATAGTCACTAGAAGCAGGATCTAACATACCAAATTGAATAACCCTCACATAGCCACTAGGAAGCGGGATCAAACACCATTAAAGGGCAAGGAGGGAGGAACAATTACGTCACGTTAGCCACGCCCACTTGACCTATAAAAGTCGACAGAGAGATTGGAGGGCAGAACACATAGCCAGGCACGCAGAGAGGTTGCATCTCGAAGTAGCTCTACTATATTTCTCTCACACACGTTAGATACTATTCCCTCCCTTAGATTTTCATAGTTATCATTTCCAAAATGACCAACGAAGGCGACGGACAACTCTGAGGTAAGTATTTATTATTTTATTACTTTATTTAAAACTAAACTATATTTAATTACTTGATGCTATGCTATGTATGAGGTACAGGTTATTTTGTAATTGTTTTAACATTCCTGGGTTTATGCCATGTATGGAACAATTCTCTTTAGACTTCATCCCTACCACTTATCTAAATCTAAATCCTAACCTTAACCTTTAGCCTTATTCCCTAACCTTAACCCGAGTAGCTATCCCTACCACTTATCTAAATCCTTACCTTAACCTTTAGCCTTATTCCCTAACCTTAACCCGAGTGGCTATCCCCACCACTTATCTAAATCCTAACCTTAACCTTTTAGCCTTATTCCCTAACCTTAACCTGAGTGGCTATTCCTACCACTTATCGAAATCCTAACCTTAACCTTTAGCCTTATTCCCTAACCTTAACCCGAGTGGCTATCCCATCTTAACACCAACCGAACAAACAAAGAAAAAATCTATCCTCTCCTAAGACCAACCGAGTAACACTAAAAGGAAAAATCGTCCCTATTTTAACACCAACCAAACAAACCTTATAAAAGGAAAAAGTTCTTGATGAGTTGTAGGACATTCCCGGGAGTTGATCGACCTCGGGAGGGCCTCCCTCGGGTGAGAGTGTCTTGTGATAACGGCCGAAACGCTCGATGATCCTGGGGACCACAACTGATGACATGTCCTGCAATTCTTGAAGAGATTTTTCAAAATAATATAAACCAAAACTTTAAAATATAAAAAAAACAAAAAATAAAATCTATCCTTTCTTAAAACCAACCGAATAACACTAAAAAGGAAAAATCTTTCCTGTTTTAACACCAACCGAACAAACAAAGAGAAATCTATCCTATCTTAAAACCAACCGAGTAGCACTAACGGAAATTCTATCCCATCTTAATACCAAACCGAACAAACGAAGGAAAAATCGATCCTGTCTTAAAACCAAAACAAACAACGCATCGACCTGGAAAATCCAAACTGGAAAAACGAAAGCTCTTTCTAAGAACGGGTCAAAGCATATGAGGACATTAAGACCATGAATAACAAGCGCCGGCCAGTGCCTTGCCTTGGATCTCTATCCTAACTGCGAAGTCGTCGGACGACGTGGGGAGATCCATGAGATATTTCAATTTTCCTAACCCTGCCAGAGCCCTCGGACCATCTGGTCTTTTTTGAACCCAAGTTGTCTTTGACCCCACACCAACCTTAAAAAAAGGAACAAACAAATACCAACCTGGAAAACTTGAACGATGAGAATTCTATCCTATCTTAAAAACCAACCGTGGAGCACTAACGAGAAATTTATCTGAAAACTTCCTAACCTCCACCTCATCTCGCTCTCTCTAATCCTATACCCTTTAACGTCCTATCACCCCTCTGCCCTCTGGGTTTGAGGGGTGAATAGGATATCAGAGAAGCCCAGACAGGCAGGGGAGGATGTAGCGACAGACATCGCACGCCTCCTTACCTCTGACTCCCCACCCTTCCCCTTACCCCATTCTTCTATATCTCTCTCTAACCCTATACCCTTCAACGTCCTATCACCCCTCTGCCCTCTGGGTTTGAGGTGTGAATAGGATATCAGAGAAGCCCAGACAGGCAGGGGAGGATGTAGCGACAGACATCGCACGCCTCCTTACCTCTGACTCCCCACCCCCCCTCTCCTCTAACTCTCTCTAGACTAAGCCCCGTGGAGCACTAACGAGAAATCTCTCCTATCTTAAACCAACCGAACAACATTAATGGAAAATCTTTCCCATCTTAACACCAAACCGAAACGATAAGAAATCTACTCTCTCTTAAAAAACCAACCGAGAAGTACCAAGGATAAATCTATCCTATCTTAAAACCAACCGTGGAACACTAACGGGAAATTTACCTGAAAAACGTCCTAAACCTCCAACCTCATCTCGCTCTCTCTAATCCTATACCCTTTAACGTCCTATCACCCCTCTGCCCTCTGGGTTTGAGGTGTGAATAGGATAGCAGAGAAGCCCAGACAGGCAGGGGAGGATGTAGCGACAGACATCGCACGCCTCCTTACCTCTGACTCCCCACCCTCCCCTTACCCCATTCTTCTATCTCTCTCTAACTCTATACCCTTCAACGTCCTATCACCCCTCTGCCCTCTGGGTTTGAGGTGTGAATAGGATATCAGAAGAAGCCCAGACAGGCAGGGGAGGATGTAGCGACAGACATCGCACGCCTCCTTACCTCTGTACTCCCCACTCTCCCTTACCCCACTCTTCTCACTCTCTCTAAACCTAAACCTTTCAACATTCAAAATTTAAAAAGTTCGATTTTAATCCCAAAACCTAATCTTTAGCTTTATTCCCTAAACCCATCCTAAAAACACTTTGTATTTATTTAGAATAATATTATTACGGATTTTAAACACATAAAATGCCCCCACATAGTCACTAGGAAGCAGGATCTAACATACAAATTGAATAAACCCTCACATAGCACTAGGAAGCGGGATTCAAACACCATTAAACGGGCAAGGAGGGAGGAACAATTACGTCACGTTAGCCACGCCCACTTGACCCTATAAAAGTCGACAGAGAGATTGGAGGGCAGAACACATAGCCAGGCACGCAGGAGAGGTTGCATCTCGAAGTAGCTCTACTATATTTCTCTCACACACGGTTAGATACTATTCCCTCCCTTAGATTTTCATAGTTATCATTCCAAAATGACCAACGAAGGCGACGGACAACTCTGAGGTAAGTATTATTTTATTTTTTTTATTACTTTATTAAAACTAAACTATATTTAATTACTTGATGCTAGGCTATGTATGAGGTACAGGTTATTTTGTAATTGTTTTAACATTTCCTGGGTTATGCAATGTATGGAACCAATTCTCTTTAGACTTCATCCCTACCACTTATCTAAATCTAAATCCTAACCTTAACTTTTAGCCTTATTCCCTAACCTTAACCCGAGTAGCTATCCCTACCACTTATCTAAATCCTTCCTGAACTTTAGCCTTATTCCCTAACCTTAACCCGAGTGGCTATCCCACCACTTATCTAAATCCTAACCTTTAACCTTTTAGCCTTATTCCCCTAACCTTAACTGAGTGGCTATTCCTACCACTTATCGAAATCCTAACCTTAACCTTTAGCCTTATTCCCTAACCTTAACCCGAGTGGCTATCCCATCTTAACACCAACCGAACAAACAAAGAAAAATCTATCCTCTCCTAAGACCAACGAGTAACACTAAAAGGAAAAATCGTTCCCTATTTAACACCAACCAACCAAACCTTATAAAAAGGAAAAAGTTCTTGATGGAGTTGTAGGACATTCCCGGGAGTTGATCGACCTCGGGAGGGCCTCCCTCTGCGTGAGAGTGTCTTGTGATAACGGCCGAAACGCTCGATGATCCTGGGGACCACAACTGATGACATGTCCTGCAATTCTTGAAGAGATTTTTCAAAATAATATAACCAAAACTTTAAAATATAAAAAAAAACAAAAAATAAAATCTATCCTTTCTTAAAACCAACCGAATAACACTAAAAAGGAAAAATCTTTCCTGTTTTAACACCAACCGAACAAACAAGAGAAATCTATCCTATCTTAAAACCAACCGAGTAGCACTAACGGAAATTCTATCCCATCTTAATACCAACCGAACAAACGAAGGAAAAATCGATCCTGTCTTAAAAACCAAAACAACAACGCATCGACCTGGAAAAATCCAAACTGGGAAAAACGAAAGCTCTTTCTAAGGAACGGGTCAAAGCATTATGAGGACATTAAGACATGAATAACAAGCGCCGGCCAGTGCCTTGCCTTGGATCTCTATCCTAACTGCGAAGTCGTCGGACGACGTGGGAGATCCATGAGATATTTCAATTTCCCTAACCCTAACCCTAACCCTAACCCTAACCCTAACCCTAACCCTAATTAAGGTTCAAACCCTAACCTTGGTCCGAATTTGGATGTTGATTTTGGAAGTTGGAAGTTGAAGGGACTGATTTTGGAAGGTATTTTTTATTAATTCCCAGGAAGGTCAAGGTTCAAAAGGTTAGGGTTCAAGGTTAGGGTTCATGAACCCGTACCCTAGAAAAATATTTTCAAAACGTTATCTTTTTTTCCTTCTAAGTTATGAATCTTTGAAAAAAAGTTGCAATTCCATCAATGACCATGCATAATTCAGGGGCGTTAGTCCAAAACTCGATTTGGAAGGGCTGAATCTGGAAGTTGGAAGTGGGAAGTTGGAAGCAATTTTTACAAAGAATTATTTGTCCACCAGGGGGCAGAAGGATCATAGGCTGAATTTGGAAGTTGGGGTCTGAATTTGGAAGTCATTTTTACAAAGAATTGTATGTCCACCAGGGGGCAAAAGGATCATAGGCTGAATTTGGAAGTTGGGGGTTGGAATTTGGAAGTCATTTTTACAAGGAACAAATGTAGAGTTGGACCTTACAACTGTCCAATTTGGACTTTTTGTCAGAGTGTCACCATTGAACAAATGTAGAGTTGGACCTTACACCTGCCCAATTTGGACTTTTTGTCAGTGTCACCATTGAACAAATGTAGAGTTGGACCTTACACTGCCCAATTTGGACCTTCAATTTGAACCTTCCATTTGGACCTTCAATTGGACCTTCAATTTGGAACCCCTCAATTTGGACTTTCAATTTGGACCTTAAACTGCCCCAATTTGGACTTTTTGCAGAGTGTCACCATTGAACAAAATGTAGAGTTGGACTTCACACTGCCCAATTTGGACTTTTTGTCAGAGTGTCACCATTGAACAAATGAGGATCACGAAATTTTGTCAGTGTCCACCCAGATCAGCCAGACCTCTACGAGCCTCTACCAATCGCCCCTTCTATTTCTAATAACCTAAACACACGTCAATTAATTTGGATCGGTTTTAAGTTATTTTCTCGGCATAGGAAGGGGCTAGAAACATAATTCCTGCAGATTCAGGATCGGACCGAGCCCTGCTACTCACATATAATCGTTGGGCGAGATTGCGCCAACAAGTTGGGGAAAGAAATTCCAAATAGTGCACCACAGACCACACCAAAAGACTCAAAATGGCCCTAAAACGAGCTCCTAGGACACTTTCTGTGGGAACTTTTTTTGACTCCACACTTGGTCAAATTTTCCAAAAAAGTGCACCACAGACCACCACCGACGACTCAAAATGGCCTAAAACGTGCTCCTAGACACTTTCTGTGGGAACTTTTTTTGACTCCACACTTGGTCAAATCTTCTAAAAAAAAGTGCACCACAGACCACCACAAAAGACTCGAAATGGCATAAAAACGTGCTCCTAGACACTTTCTGTGGGAACTTCTTTTCAGAATTTCAAATTTCAAATTATAAAAAAAAATAAAAATCAAATTTCAAATAATCAAAAGAAAAAAAAAATAATTAATATATTTTTAAATATTAATTTACATTTTTAAGATTTCAAATTCTCAAAAAAAAAAAAAGAAGATTTTTTTCAAATTTCAATTTATCAAAGAAAAAAAATGTGATGATTTTCAAATTTCTAATTATCAAAAAAAATAAAAGAATGAAATAAAATTGGAATGGAATTTTCAAATTCCCAAATTAAAAAAATGGTGAATGGGATCGGGCCCGGATATTTTTTGACTCCACACTTGGTCAAATTTTCCAAAAAAGTGCACCACAGACCAAAAAATAAATAAATAATTAAATGTGAATGATTTGTCAAATTTCAAATTATCAAAAAGAAAAAAAATAAATAAATAATTAATGAATTTTCAATTTTCTAATATCAAAAAAAAAAAATGAATTTTCTCATTCTAATTATCAAAAAAAAAAAAATGAATTTCACATTTCTAATTATAAAAAAAAAAATTCAATTTAATAAAACACCAAACGAGTCAAAATGGCATAAAACGTGCTCCCTAGACACTTTCGTGTGGGAACTTTTTTGACTCCACACTTGGTCAAATCTTCTAAAAAAAAATTCACAAAAAAGTTTACATGCCCAATTTTGACCTTCAATTTGGACCCTAAATTTGCACCCTCAATTTGGACCTTCAATTTGACCCTCAATTTGGACCTTCAATTTGGACCCTAAATTGGACCCTCAATTTGGACCCTCAATTTGGACCTTTTGGGTCCTAAATTTGGACCCTAAATTTGGACCCTCAATTGGACCCTCAATTTGGACCTTTTGGGTCCTAAATTTGGACCTTTTGGGTCCTAAATTTGGACCCTAAATTTGGACCCTCAATTTGGACCCTCAATTTGGACCTTTTGGTCCTAAATTTGGACCTTTTGGGTCCTAAATTTGGACCCTAAATTTGGACCCTCAATTTGGACCCTCATTTGGACCTTTTGGGTCCTAAATTTGGACCCTAAATTTGGACCCTAAATTTGGACCCTCAATTTGGACCCTCAATTTGGACCTTTTGGGTCCTAAATTTGGACCTTATGGGTCCCTAAATTTGGGACCCTAAATTTGGACCCTCAATTTGGACCCTCAATTTGGACCTTTTGGGTCCTAAATTTGGACCTTTTGGGTCCTAAATTTGGACCCTAAATTGGACCCTCAATTTGGACACCTCAATTTGGACCTTTTGGGTCCTAAATTTGGACCCTAAATTTGGACCCTAAATTTGGACCCTAAATTTGGACCTTTTGGGTCCTAAATTTGGACCTTTTGGGTCCTAAATTTGGGACCCTAAATTGGACCCTCAATTTTGGACCCTCAATTTGGCCTTTTGGGTCCTAAATTTGGACCTTTTGGGTCCTAAATTTGGACCCTCAATTTGGACCCCTCAATTTGGACCTTTTGGGTCCTAAATTTTGGACCTTTTGGGTCTAAATTTGGACCCTAAATTTGGACCCTCAATTGGACCCTCAATTTGGACCTTTTGGGTCCTAAATTTGGACCCCCCTCCAATTTGGACTTTCAATTTGGACCTTAAACTGCCCATTTGACTTTTTGTCAGAGTGTCCCATTGAACAAATGTAGAGTTGGACCTTACACTGCCCAATTGGACTTTTTTGTCAGTGTCACCATTTAACAAATGGGAGTTGGACCTTACACTGCCCAATTTGGACTTTTTGTCAGAGTGTCACCATTGAACAAATGTAGAGTTGGACCTTACACTGCCCAATTTGGACTTTTTGTCAGAGTGTCACCATTGAACAAATGTAGAGTTGGACCTTACACTGCCCAATTTGGACTTTTTGTCAGAGTGTCACCATTGAACAAATGAGGATCACGAAATTTTGTCAGTGTCACCCAGATCCAGCCAGACCTCTACGAGCCTCTACCAATCTCCCTTCTATTTCTAATAACCTAAACACACGTCAATTAATTTGGATCGGTTTTAAGTTATTTTCTCGGCATAGGAAGGGGCTAGAAACATAATTCCTGCAGATTCAGGATCGGACCGAGCCCTGCTACTCACATATAATCGTTGGGCGAGATTGCGCCAACAAGTGGTGGAAAGAAATTCCAAAAAAGTGCACCACAGACCACCACCGAACGACTCAAAATGGCCTAAAACGTGCTCCTAGACACTTTCTGTGGGAACTTTTTTTGACTCCACACTTGGTCAAATCTTCTAAAAAAAAGTGCACCACAGACCACCACCAAAAGACTCGAAATGGCATAAAACGTGCTCCTAGACACTTTCTGTGGGAACTTCTTTTCAGAATTTTTCAAATTTCAAATTATAAAAAAAAATAAAAATTCAAATTTCAAATAATCAAAAAGAAAAAAAAAATAATTAATATAATTTTTAAATATTAATTTACAATTTTAAGATTTCAAATTATCAAAAAAAAAAAAAGAAGATTTTTCAAATTTCAATTTATCAAAAGAAAAAAAAATGTGATGAATTTTCAAATTTCTAATTATCAAAAAAAATAAAAGAATGAAAAAAAATGGAATGAATTTTCAAATTCCAAATTAAAAAAATGGTGAATGGGATCGGGCCGGATATTTTTTTTTGACTCCACACTTGGTCAAATTTTCCAAAAAAGTGCACCACAGACCAAAAAATAAATAAATAATTAAATGTGAATGATTTGTCAAATTTCAAATTATCAAAAGAAAAAAAATAAATAAATAATTAATGAATTTTCAATTTTCTAAATATCAAAAAAAAAAAATGAATTTTCTCATTTCAAATTATCAAAAAAAAAAATGAATTTTCACATTTCTAATTATAAAAAAAAAAATCAAATTAATAAAATCACCAAACGAGTCAAAATGGCATAAAACGTGCTCCTAGACACTTTCTGTGGGAACTTTTTTGACTCCACACTTGGTCAAATCTTCTAAAAAAAAATTCCAAAAAAGTTTACACTGCCCAATTTTGACCTTCAATTTGGACCCTAAATTTGCACCCTCAATTTGGACCTTCAATTTGGACCCTCAATTTGGACCTTCAATTTGGACCCTAAATTTGGACCCTCAATTTGGACCCTCAATTTGGACCTTTTGGGTCCAAAATTTGACCCTCAATTTGGACCCTCAATTTGGACCCTCAATTTGGACCTTTTGGGTCCTAAATTTGGACCTTTTGGGGTCCTAAATTTGGACCCTAAATTTGGACCCTCAATTTGGACCCTCAATTTGGACCTTTTGGGTCCTAAATTTGGACCTTTTGGGTCCTAAATTTGGACCCTAAATTTGGACCCTCAATTGGACCCTCAATTTGGACCTTTTGGGTCCTAAATTTGGACCCTCAATTTGGACCCTAAATTTGGACCCTCAATTTGGACCCTCAATTTGGACCTTTTGGGTCCTAATTTGGACCCTCAATTTGGACTTTCAATTTGGACCTTAAACTGCCCAATTTGGACTTTTTGTCAGAGTGTCACCATTGAACAAATGTGGAGTTGGACCTTACACTGCCCAATTTGGACTTTTTGTCAGAGTGTCACCATTGAACAAATGTAGAGTTGGACCTTACACTGCCCAATTTGGACTTTTTGTCAGAGTGTCACCATTGAACAAATGAGGATCACGAAATTTTGTCAGTGTCACCCAGATCCAGCCAGACCTCTACGAGCCTCTACCAATCTCCCTTCTATTTCTAATAACCTAAACACACGTCAATTAATTTGGATCGGTTTTAAGTTATTTTCCTCGGCATAGGAAGGGGCTAGAAACATAATTCCTGCAGATTCAGGATCGGACCGAGCCCTGCTACTCACATATAATCGTTGGGCGAGATTGCGCCAACAAGTGGTGGAAAGAAATTCCAAAAAAGTGCACCACAGACCACCACCGAACGACTCAAAATGGCCTAAAACGTGCTCCTAGACACTTTCTGTGGGAACTTTTTTGACTCCACACTGGATCAAAAAAAGTGCACCACAGACCACCACCAAAAGACTCGAAATGGCATAAACGTGCTCCTAGACACTTTCTGTGGGAACTTCTTTTCAGATTTTCAAATTTCAAATTATAAAAAAAAAATAAAAATTCAAATTCAAATAATCAAAAAGAAAAAAAAATAATTAATATAATTTTTAAATATTAATTTACAATTTTAAGATTTCAAATTATCAAAAAAAAAAAAGAAGATTTTTCAAATTTCAATTTATCAAAAGAAAAAAAAATGTGATGAATTTTCAAATTTCTAATTATCAAAAAAAATAAAAGAATGAAAAAAAAATGGAATGAATTTTCAAATTCCAAATTAAAAAAATGGTGAATGGGATCGGCCGGATATTTTTTTTGACTCCACACTTGGTCAAGTTTTCCAAAAAAGTGCACCACAGACCAAAAAATAAATAAATAATTAAATGTGAATGATTTGTCAAATTTCAAATTATCAAAAAGAAAAAAAATAAATAAATAATTAATGAATTTTCAAAAAAAAAAAAAAAATGAATTTTCAAATTTCTAATTATAAAAAAAAAAATCAAATTAATAAAATCACCAAACGAGTCAAAATGGCATAAAACGTGCTCCTAGACACTTTCTGTGGGAACTTTTTTGACTCCACACTTGGTCAAATCTTCTAAAAAAAAATTCCAAAAAAGTTTACACTGCCCAATTTTGACCTTCAATTTGGACCCTAAATTTGCACCCTCAATTTGGACCTTCAATTTGGACCCTCAATTTGGACCTTCAATTTGGACCCTAATTTGGACCCTCAATTTGGACCTTTTGGGTCCTAAATTTGGACCCTAAATTTGGGACCCTCAATTTGGACCCTCAATTTGGACCTTTTGGGTCCTAAATTTGGACCTTTTGGGTCCTAAATTTTGGACCCTAAATTTGGACCCTCAATTTGGACCCTCAATTTGGACCTTTTGGGTCCTAAATTTGGACCTTTTGGGTCCTAATTTGGACCCTAAATTGGACCCTCAATTTGGACCCTCAATTTGGACCTTTTGGGTCCTAAATTTGGACCCTCAATTTGGACTTTCAATTTGGACCTTAAACTGCCCAATTTGGACTTTTTGTCAGAGTGTCACCATGAACAAATGTAGAGTTGGACCTTACACTGCCCAATTTGGACTTTTTGTCAGTGTCACCATTTAACAAATGTGGAGTTGGACCTTACACTGCCCAATTTGGACTTTTTGTCAGAGTGTCACCATTGAACAAATGTAGAGTTGGACCTTACACTGCCCAATTGGACTTTTTGTCAGAGTGTCACCATTGAACAAATGTAGAGTTGGACCTTACACTGCCCAATTTGGACTTTTTGTCAGAGTGTCACCATTGAACAAATGAGGATCACGAAATTTGTCAGTGTCACCCAGATCCAGCCAGACCTCTACGAGCCTCTACCAATCTCCCTTCTATTTCTAATAACCTAAACACACGTCAATTAATTTGGATCGGTTTTAAGTTATTTTCTCGGCATAGGAAGGGGCTAGAAACATAATTCCTGCAGATTCAGGATCGGACCGAGCCCTGCTACTCACATATAATCGTTGGGCGAGATTGCGCCAACAAGTGGTGGAAAGAAATTCCAAAAAAGTGCACCACAGACCACCACCGAACGACTCAAAATGGCCTAAACGTGCTCCTAGACACTTTCTGTGGGAACTTTTTTTGACTCCACACTTGGTCAAATCTTCTAAAAAAAAGTGCACCACAGACCACCACCAAAGACTCGAAATGGCATAAAACGTGCTCCTAGACACTTTCTGTGGGAACTTCTTTTCAGAATTTTCAAATTTCAAATTATAAAAAAAAAATAAAAATTCAAATTTCAAATAATCAAAAAGAAAAAAAAAAATAATTAATATAATTTTTAAATATTAATTTACAATTTTAAGATTTCAAATTATCAAAAAAAAAAAAGAAGATTTTTCAAATTTCAATTTATCAAAAGAAAAAAAAATGTGATGAATTTTCAAATTTCTAATTATCAAAAAAAATAAAAGAATGAAAAAAAATGGAATGCATTTTCAAATTCCAAATTAAAAAAATGGTGAATGGGATCGGGCCGGATATTTTTTTGACTCCACACTTGGTCAAATTTTCCAAAAAAGTGCACCACAGACCAAAAAATAAATAAATAATTAAATGTGAATGATTTGTCAAATTTCAAATTATCAAAAAGAAAAAAAATAAATAAATAATTAATGAATTTTCAATTTTCTAAATATCAAAAAAAAAAAATGAATTTTCTCATTTCAAATTATCAAAAAAAAAAAAAATGAATTTTCACATTTCTAATTATAAAAAAAAAAATCAAATTAATAAAATCACCAAACGAGTCAAAATGGCATAAAACGTGCTCCTAGACACTTTCTGTGGGAACTTTTTTGACTCCACACTTGGTCAAATCTTCTAAAAAAAAATTCCAAAAAAGTTTACACTGCCCAATTTTGACCTTCAATTTGGACCCTAAATTTGCACCCTCAATTTGGACCTTCAATTTGGACCCTCAATTTGGACCTTCAATTTGGACCCTAAATTTGGACCCTCAATTTGGACCCTCAATTTGGACCTTTTGGGTCCAAAATTTGGACCCTCAATTTGGACCCTCAATTTGGACCCTCAATTTGGACCTTTTGGGTCCTAAATTTGGACCTTTTGGGTCCTAAATTTGGACCCTAAATTTGGACCCTCAATTTGGACCCTCAATTTGGACCTTTTGGGTCCTAAATTTGGACCTTTTGGGTCCTAAATTTGGACCCTAAATTTGGACCCTCAATTTGGACCCTCAATTTGGACCTTTTGGGTCCTAAATGTGGACCCTCAATTTGGACCCTAAATTTGGACCCTCAATTTGGACCCTCAATTTGGACCTTTTGGGTCCTAAATTTGGACCCTCAATTTGGACTTTCAATTTGGACCTTAAACTGCCCAATTTGGACTTTTTGTCAGAGTGTCACCATTGAACAAATGTAGAGTTGGACCTTACACTGCCCAATTTGGACTTTTTGTCAGAGTGTCACCATTGAACAAATGTGGAGTTGGACCTTACACTGCCCAATTTGGACTTTTTGTCAGAGTGTCACCATTGAACAAATGTAGAGTTGGACCTTACACTGCCCAATTTGGACTTTTTGTCAGAGTGTCACCATTGAACAAATGAGGATCACGAAATTTTGTCAGTGTCACCCAGATCCAGCCAGACCTCTACGAGCCTCTACCAATCTCCCTTCTATTTCTAATAACCTAAACACCACGTCAATTAATTTGGATCGGTTTTAAGTTATTTTCTCGGCATAGGAAGGGGCTAGAAACATAATTCCTGCAGATTCAGGATCGGACCGAGCCCTGCTACTCACATATAATCGTTGGGCGAGATTGCGCCAACAAGTGGTGGAAAGAAATTCCAAAAAAGTGCACCACAGACCACCACCGAACGACTCAAATGGCCTAAAACGTGCTCCTAGACACTTTCTGTGGGAACTTTTTTTGACTCCACACTTGGTCAAAAAAGTGCACCACAGACCACCACCAAAAGACTCGAAATGGCATAAAACGTGCTCCTAGACACTTTCTGTGGGAACTTCTTTTCAGAATTTTCAAATTTCAAATTATAAAAAAAAATAAAAATTCAAAATTTCAAATAATCAAAAAGAAAAAAAAAATAATTAATATAATTTTTAAATATTAATTTACAATTTTAAGATTTCAAATTATCAAAAAAAAAAAGAAGATTTTTCAAATTTCAATTTATCAAAAGAAAAAAAAATGTGATGAATTTTCAAATTTCTAATTATCAAAAAAAATAAAGAATGAAAAAAAATGGAATGAATTTTCAAATTCCAAATTAAAAAAATGGTGAATGGGATCGGGCCGGATATTTTTTTTGACTCCACACTTGGTCAAGTTTTCCAAAAAAGTGCACCACAGACCAAAAAATAAATAATAATTAAATGTGAATGATTGTCAAATTTCAAATTATCAAAAAGAAAAAAAAAAAAAAAAATAATTAATGAATTTTCAAAAAAAAAAAAAATGAATTTTCAAATTTCTAATTATAAAAAAAAAATCAAATTAATAAAATCACCAAACGAGTCAAAAATGGCATAAAACGTGCTCCTAGACACTTTCTGTGGGAACTTTTTTGACTCCACACTTGGGTCAAATCTTCTAAAAAAAAATTCCAAAAAAGTTTACACTGCCCAATTTTGACCTTCAAATTTGGACCCTAAATTTGCACCCTCAATTTGGACCTTCAATTTGGACCCTCAATTTGGACCTTCAATTTGGACCCTAAATTTGGACCCTCAATTTGGACCTTTTGGGTCCTAAATTTGGACCCTAAATTTGGACCCTCATTTGGACCCTCAATTTGGACCTTTTGGGTCCTAAATTTGGGACCTTTTGGGTCCTAAATTTGGACCCTAAATTTGGACCCTCAATTTGGACCCTCAATTTGGACCTTTTGGGTCCTAAATTTGGACCTTTTGGGTCCTAAATTTGGACCCTAAATTTGGACCCTCAATTTGGACCCTCAATTTGGACCTTTTGGGTCCTAAATTTGGACCCTCAATTTGGACTTTCAATTTGGACCTTAAACTGCCCCAATTTGGACTTTTTGTCAGAGTGTCACCATTGAACAAATGTAGAGTTGGACCTTACACTGCCCAATTTGGACTTTTTGTCAGTGTCACCATTTAACAAATGTGGAGTTGGACCTTACACTGCCCAATTTGGACTTTTTGTCAGAGTGTCACCATTGAACAAATGTAGAGTTGGACCTTACACTGCCCAATTTGGACTTTTTTGTCAGAGTGTCACCATTGAACAAATGTAGAGTTGGACCTTACACTGCCCAATTTGGACTTTTTGTCAGAGTGTCACCATTGAACAAATGAGGATCACGAAATTTTGTCAGTGTCACCCAGATCCAGCCAGACCTCTACGAGCCTCTACCAATCTCCCTTCTATTTCTAATAACCTAAACACACGTCAATTAATTTGGATCGGTTTTAAGTTATTTTCTCGGCATAGGAAGGGGCTAGAAACATAATTCCTGCAGATTCAGGATCGGACCGAGCCCTGCTACTCACATATAATCGTTGGGCGAGATTGCGCCAACAAGTGGTGGAAAGAAATTCCAAAAAAGTGCACCACAGACCACCACCGAACGACTCAAAATGGCCTAAAACGTGCTCCTAGACACTTTCTGTGGGAACTTGTTTTGACTCCACACTTGGTCAAATCTTCTAAAAAAAAGTGCACCACAGACCACCACCAAAAGACTCGAAATGGCATAAAACGTGCTCCTAGACACTTTCTGTGGGAACTTCTTTTCAGAATTTTCAAATTTCAAATTATAAAAAAAAATAAAAATTCAAATTTCAAATAATCAAAAGAAAAAAAAAATAATTAATATAATTTTTAAATATTAATTTACAATTTTAAGATTTCAAATTATCAAAAAAAAAAAAAGAAGATTTTTCAAATTTCAATTTATCAAAAGAAAAAAAAATGTGATGAATTTTCAAATTTCTAATTATCAAAAAAAATAAAAGAATGAAAAAAAATGGAATGAATTTTCAAATTCCAAATTAAAAAAATGGTGAATGGGATCGGGCCGGATATTTTTTTTGACTCCACACTTGGTCAAATTTTCCAAAAAAGTGCACCACAGACCAAAAAATAAATAAATAATTAAATGTGAATAATTTGTCAAATTTCAAATTATCAAAAAGAAAAAAAAAAAAATAATAATTAATGAATTTTCAATTTTCAAAACATCAAAAAAAAAAAAATGAATTTTCTCATTTCAAATTATCAAAAAAAAAAAAAATGAATTTTCAAATTTCTAATTATAAAAAAAAAAATCTAATTAATAAAATCACCAAACGAGTCAAAATGGCATAAAACGTGCTCCTAGACACTTTCTGTGGGAACTTTTTTGACTCCACACTTGGTCAAATCTTCTAAAAAAAAATTCCAAAAAAGTTTACACTGCCCAATTTTGACCTTCAATTTGGACCCTAAATTTGCACCCTCAATTTGGACCTTCAATTTGGACCCTCAATTTGGACCTTCAATTTGGACCCTAAATTTGGACCCTCAATTTGGACCCTCAATTTGGACCTTTTGGGTCCTAAATTTGGACCCTAAATTTGGACCCTCAATTTGGACCCTCAATTTGGACCTTTTGGGTCCTAAATTTGGACCTTTTGGGTCCTAAATTTGGACCCTAAATTTGGACCCTCAATTTGGACCCTCAATTTGGACCTTTTGGGTCCTAAATTTGGACCTTTTGGGTCCTAAATTTGGACCCTAAATTTGGACCCTCAATTTGGACCCTCAATTTGGACCTTTTGGGTCCTAAATTTGGACCCTAAATTTGGACCCTAAATTTGGACCCTCAATTTGGACCCTCAATTTGGACCTTTTGGGTCCTAAATTTGGACCTTTTGGGTCCTAAATTTGGACCCTAAATTTGGACCCTCAATTTGGACCCTCAATTTGGACCTTTTGGGTCCTAAATTTGGACCCTAAATTTGGACCCTCAATTTGGACCCTCAATTTGGACCTTCAATTTGGACCCTAAATTTGCACCCTCAATTTGGACCCTCAATTTGGACCTTTTGGGTCCTAAAGTTGGACCCTCAATTTGGACTTTCAATTTGGACCTTAAACTGCCCAATTGGACTTTTTGTCAGAGTGTCACCATTGAACAAATGTAGAGTTGGACCTTACACTGCCCAATTTGGACTTTTTGTCAGAGTGTCACCATTGAACAAATGTGGAGTTGGACCTTACACTGCCCAATTTGGACTTTTTTGTCAGAGTGTCACCATTGAACAAATGTAGAGTTGGACCTTACACTGCCCAATTTGGACTTTTTGTCAGAGTGTCACCATTGAACAAATGAGGATCACGAAATTTTGTCAGTGTCACCCAGATCCAGCCAGACCTCTACGAGCCTCTACCAATCTCCCTTCTATTTCTAATAACCTAAACACACGTCAATTAATTTGGATCGGTTTTAAGTTATTTTCTCGGCATAGGAAGGGGCTAGAAACATAATTCCTGCAGATTCAGGATCGGACCGAGCCCTGCTACTCACATATAATCGTTGGGCGAGATTGCGCCAACAAGTGGTGGAAAGAAATTCCAAAAAAGTGCACCACAGACCACCACCGAACGACTCAAAATGGCCTAAAACGTGCTCCTAGACACTTTCTGTGGGAACTTTTTTTGACTCCACACTTGGTCAAAAAAAGTGCACCACAGACCACCACCAAAAGACTCGAAATGGCATAAAACGTGCTCCTAGACACTTTCTGTGGGAACTTCTTTTCAGAATTTTCAAATTTCAAATTATAAAAAAAAATAAAAATTCAAATTTCAAATAATCAAAAAGAAAAAAAAAATAATTAATATAATTTTTTAAATATTAATTTACAATTTTAAGATTTCAAATTATCAAAAAAAAAAAAAGAAGATTTTTCAAATTTCAATTAAAAAAAGAAAAAAAAATGTGATGAATTTTCAAATTTCTAATTATCAAAAAAAATAAAAGAATGAAAAAAAATGGAATGAATTTTCAAATTCCAAATTAAAAAAATGGTGAATGGGATCGGGCCGGATATTTTTTTTGACTCCACACTTGGTCAAGTTTTCCAAAAAAGTGCACCACAGACCAAAAAATAAATAAATAATTAAATGTGAATGATTTGTCAAATTTCAAATTATCAAAAAGAAAAAAAAAAAAATAATAATTAATGAATTTTCAAAAAAAAAAAAAATGAATTTTCAAATTTCTAATTATAAAAAAAAAATCAAATTAATAAAATCACCAAACGAGTCAAAATGGCATAAAACGTGCTCCTAGACACTTTCTGTGGGAACTTTTTTGACTCCACACTTGGTCAAATCTTCTAAAAAAAAATTCCAAAAAAGTTTACACTGCCCAATTTTGACCTTCAATTTGGACCCTAATTTGCACCCTCAATTTGGACCTTCAATTTGGACCCTCAATTTGGACCTTCAATTTGGACCCTAAATTTGGACCCTCAATTTGGACCTTTTGGGTCCTAAATTTGGACCCTAAATTGGACCCTCAATTTGGACCCTCAATTTGGACCTTTTGGGTCCTAAATTTGGACCTTTTGGGTCCTAAATTTGGACCCTAAATTTGGACCCTCAATTTGGACCCTCAATTTGGACCTTTTGGGTCCTAAATTGGACCTTTTGGGTCCTAAATTTGGACCCTAAATTTGGACCCTCAATTTGGACCCTCAATTTGGACCTTTGGGTCCTAAATTTGGACCCTCAATTTGGACTTTCAATTTGGACCTTAAACTGCCCAATTTGGACTTTTTGTCAGAGTGTCACCATTGAACAAATGTAGAGTTGGACCTTACACTGCCCAATTTGGACTTTTTGTCAGTGTCACCATTTAACAAATGTGGAGTTGGACCTTACACTGCCCAATTTGGACTTTTTGTCAGAGTGTCACCATTGAACAAATGTAGAGTTGGACCTTACACTGCCCAATTTGGACTTTTTGTCAGAGTGTCACCATTGAACAAATGTAGAGTTGGACCTTACACTGCCCAATTTGGACTTTTTGTCAGAGTGTCACCATTGAACAAATGAGGATCACGAAATTTTGTCAGTGTCACCCAGATCCAGCCAGACCTCTACGAGCCTCTACCAATCTCCCTTCTATTTCTAATAACCTAAACACACGTCAATTAATTTGGATCGGTTTTAAGTTATTTTCTCGGCATAGGAAGGGGCTAGAAACATAATTCCTGCAGATTCAGGATCGGACCGAGCCTGCTACTCACATATAATCGTTGGGCGAGATTGCGCCAACAAGTGGTGGAAAGAAATTCCAAAAAAGTGCACCACAGACCACCACCGAACGACTCAAAATGGCCTAAAACGTGCTCCTAGACACTTTCTGTGGGAACTTTTTTTGACTCCACACTTGGTCAAATCTTCTAAAAAAAAGTGCACCACAGACCACCACCAAAAGACTCGAAATGGCATAAAACGTGCTCCTAGACACTTTCTGTGGGAACTTCTTTTCAGAATTTTCAAATTTCAAATTATAAAAAAAATAAAAATTCAAATTTCAAATAATCAAAAAGAAAAAAAAAATAATTAATATAATTTTTAAATATTAATTTACAATTTTAAGATTTCAAATTATCAAAAAAAAAAAAAGAAGATTTTTCAAATTTCAATTTATCAAAAGAAAAAAAAATGTGATGAATTTTCAAATTTCTAATTATCAAAAAAATAAAAGAATGAAAAAAATGGAATGAATTTTCAAATTCCAAATTAAAAAAATGGTGAATGGGATCGGGCCGGATATTTTTTTTGACTCCACACTTGGTCAAATTTTCCAAAAAAGTGCACCACAGACCAAAAAATAAATAAATAATTAAATGTGAATGATTTGTCAAATTTCAAATTATCAAAAAGAAAAAAAAAAAATAATAATTAATGAATTTTCAATTTTCAAAACATCAAAAAAAAAAAATGAATTTTCTCATTTCAAATTATCAAAAAAAAAAAAAATGAATTTTCAAATTTCTAATTATAAAAAAAAAAAAATCTAATTAATAAAATCACCAAACGAGTCAAAATGGCATAAAACGTGCTCCTAGACACTTTCTGTGGGAACTTTTTTGACTCCACACTTGGTCAAATCTTCTAAAAAAAAATTCCAAAAAAGTTTACACTGCCCAATTTTGACCTTCAATTTGGACCCTAAATTTGCACCCTCAATTTGGACCTTCAATTTGGACCCTCAATTTGGACCTTCAATTTGGACCCTAAATTTGGACCCTCAATTTGGACCCTCAATTTGGACCTTTTGGGTCCTAAATTTGGACCCTAAATTTGGACCCTCAATTTGGACCCTCAATTTGGACCTTTTGGGTCCTAAATTTGGACCTTTTGTGTCCTAAATTTGGACCCTAAATTTGGACCCTCAATTTGGACCCTCAATTTGGACCTTTTGGGTCCTAATTTGGACCTTTTGGGTCCTAAATTTGGACCCTAAATTTGGACCCTCAATTTGGACCCTCAATTTGGACCTTTTGGGTCCTAAATTTGGACCCTAAATTTGGACCCTAAATTTGGACCCTCAATTTGGACCCTCAATTTGGACCTTTTGGGTCCTAAATTTGGACCTTTTGGGTCCTAAATTTGGACCCTAAATTTGGACCCTCAATTTGGACCCTCAATTTGGACCTTTTGGGTCCTAAATTTGGACCTTTTGGGTCCTAAATTTGGACCCTAAATTTGGACCCTCAATTTGGACCCTCAATTTGGACCTTTTGGGTCCTCAATTTGGACCCTAAATTTGGACCCTCAATTTGGACCCTCAATTTGGACCTTTTGGGTCCTAAAGTTGGACCCTCAATTTGGACTTTCAATTTGGACCTTAAACTGCCCAATTTGGACTTTTTGTCAGAGTGTCACCATTGAACAAATGTAGAGTT
Organism: Gadus morhua; assembly: GCF_902167405.1. Lineage (NCBI taxonomy): Eukaryota > Metazoa > Chordata > Actinopteri > Gadiformes > Gadidae > Gadus > Gadus morhua. The sequence continues at coordinate 25,195,783 of NC_044070.1, read as the reverse complement.
GGACCTTACACTGCCCAATTTGGACTTTTTGTCAGAGTGTCACCATTGAACAAATGTGGAGTTGGACCTTACACTGCCCAATTTGGACTTTTTGTCAGAGTGTCACCATTGAACAAATGTAGAGTTGGACCTTACACTGCCCAATTTGGACTTTTTGTCAGAGTGTCACCATTGAACAAATGTAGAGTTGGACCTTACACTGCCCAATTTGGACTTTTTGTCAGAGTGTCACCATTGAACAAATGAGGATCACGAAATTTTGTCAGTGTCACCCAGATCCAGCCAGACCTCTACGAGCCTCTACCAATCTCCCTTCTATTTCTAATAACCTAAACACACGTCAATTAATTTGGATCGGTTTTAAGTTATTTTCTCGGCATAGGAAGGGGCTAGAAACATAATTCCTGCAGATTCAGGATCGGACCGAGCCCTGCTACTCACATATAATCGTTGGGCGAGATTGCGCCAACAAGTGGGGGAAAGAAATTCCAAAATAGTGCACCACAGACCACCACCAAAAGACTCAAAATGGCCTAAAACGAGCTCCTAGACACTTTCTGTGGGAACTTTTTTTGACTCCACACTTGGTCAAATTTTCCAAAAAAGTGCACCACAGACCACCACCGAACGACTCAAAATGGCCTAAACGTGCTCCTAGACACTTTCTGTGGGAACTTTTTTTGACTCCACACTTGGTCAAATCTTCTAAAAAAAAAGTGCACCACAGACCACCACCAAAAGACTCGAAATGGCATAAAACGTGCTCCTAGACACTTTCTGTGGGAACTTCTTTTCAGAATTTTCAAATTTCAAATTATAAAAAAAAATAAAAATTCAAATTTCAAATAATCAAAAAGAAAAAAAAATAATTAATATAATTTTTAAATATTAATTTACAATTTTAAGATTTCAAATTATCAAAAAAAAAAAAATGAATTTTCACATTTCTAATTATAAAAAAAAAAATCAAATTAATAAAATCACCAAACGAGTCAAATGGCATAAAACGTGCTCCTAGACACTTTCTGTGGGAACTTTTTTGACTCCACACTTGGTCAAATCTTCTAAAAAAAATTCCAAAAAAGTTTACACTGCCCAATTTTGACCTTCAATTTGGACCCTAAATTTGCACCCTCAATTTGGACCTTCAATTTGGACCCTCAATTTGGACCTTCAAATTTGGACCCTAAATTTGGACCCTCAATTTGGACCCTCAATTTGGACCTTTTGGGTCCAAAATTTGGACCCTCAATTTGGACCCTCAATTTGGACCCTCAATTTGGACCTTTGGGTCCTAAATTTGGACCTTTTGGGTCCTAAATTTGGACCCTAAATTTGGACCCTCAATTTGGACCCTCAATTTGGACCTTTTGGGTCCTAAATTTGGACCCTCAATTTGGACCCTAAATTTGGACCCTCAATTTGGACCCTCAATTTGGACCTTTTGGGTCCTAAATTTGGACCCTCAATTTGGACTTTCAATTTGGACCTTAAACTGCCCAATTTGGACTTTTTGTCAGAGTGTCACCATTGAACAAATGTAGAGTTGGACCTTACACTGCCCAATTTGGACTTTTTGTCAGAGTGTCACCATTGAACAAATGTAGAGTTGGACCTTACACTGCCCAATTTGGACTTTTTGTCAGAGTGTCACCATTGAACAAATGTAGAGTTGGACCTTACACTGCCCAATTTGGACTTTTTGTCAGAGTGTCACCATTGAACAAATGTGGAGTTGGACCTTACACTGCCCAATTTGGACTTTTTGTCAGAGTGTCACCATTGAACAAATGTAGAGTTGGACCTTACACTGCCCAATTTGGACTTTTTGTCAGAGTGTCACCATTGAACAAATGTAGAGTTGGAAGTTGGAAGTTGGAATTTGTCAGTGTCACCATTGAACATATGTAGATTTGGAAGTTGGAAGTGTGACCATTGAACATGTCACACTTATATTTTACATTTATACCTGCCGATATCCATTTGTGTGTGCATTGAAATGTATTTGTGAGAAGAGAGTAATTAATATAAAAATTACAAAATACATTTGTTAATCCTTCTCTTTGCATTCATTATTGATGAGACTGTTCTGACCCCATAAAAATTGACAAACAACGACCAGTTTCCAAATGTTTTTTTTATTGAAACGTTTCTAACACGGAACATGAATAAATATATATAACTAAAACACAACATGAATAAATATATATAACTAAAACACAGAACATGAATAAATATTAAGAACTTGAACATAACATGAATAAATATATAGAACTGAAACACAACACGAATAATAAATATATAGAACTGAACTGAACCACTCAACGGTTAGTTTTTTCAGGATAATGACTGCCCTCCTCCTGCTCTTTCGGGGAGAAATCCCCACTCTCTCCTTCACCTTTCTGGCCAAAAATTGGGCCACAGAGGGCCTTAGCCTCGTCCTCATGGAGCCAGCACGACTGGAGGAGGAGCCAGCAGGAGCGGGGGAGGAGGAGCCAGCAGCAGCAGGAGCGGGGGAGGAGGAGCCAGCAGCAGCAGGAGCGGGTGAGGAGGAGGAATCAGATGAAGGCTCCTGCTGTGCCAAGCAGACGAAGAGGTCCCTCATCTGCTTGGCCCGTGGTAATGTGTTTTGGAGCGCATAAAAGCGCTCCTGCGTGTGGACGTCGTGGCACATGAATTCACTCAGACTCCTGCGGACCTCTGAGTGGTTGGTCTCGAAGTTCTACAAACAAAGAAAAAGAGGGGCAATTACAAACAAGAATGTCTTTGCATCGAATGTGCGTAACGGAAGCAAAATGCACTAAATTGACCAATTCCTTATCACGTGTTTTTGATACTCACGTATGTGGCCACGGCTGAACGGATGTCCGTCAAGCTTGGGGACCCGGGGAGGCCCATCTCCCCCCAAGCTTGGAGGAGGGACGACAACACCTATGAGGCCGACTGTGCGAAAAAACAAACATAATTAACAACTCTCAGAGTGACGCAAGATATACTCATCCTGCTTCTGGAAACATTGGACCCGAAGCTTGTGTTTTAATTATGTGTTTTAATTATGTTTGTATTATAATTGATAATGCCTCATTTGCATTCCTTCTTAAATGTTTTATATATATGCGTGTGTGTATGTGTGTGTGTCTGTGTGTGTGTGGGTGTGTGTGTGTGTGTGCGCGTATGTGGACAAATACGTGTGCGTGTGTGCGTGTGTGCTACATGTTCGGTGTGTGTGGGTGTAGAAGTTGGAATCTGTCAGTGTCACCCAGATCCAGCCAGACCTTACACTGCCCAATTTGGAATTTTTGTCAGAGTGTCACCATTGAACATATGTAGATTTGGAAGTTGGAAGTGTGACCATTGAACATGCGTGGATTTGGAAGTTGGAAGTTGGAATCTGTCAGTGGCACCATTGAACATATGTAGATTTGGAAGTTGGAAGTTGGAAGTGTGACCATTGAATATGTGTGGATTTGGAAGTTGGAAGTTGGAATCTGTCAGTGTCACCATTGAATATATGTAGATTTGGAAGTTGGAAGTTGGAAGTGTGACCATTGAACATGCGTGGATTTGGAAGTTGGAAGTTGGAATCTGTCAGTGGCACCATTGAACATATGTAGATTTGGAAGTTGGAAGTTGGAAGTGTGACCATTGAATATGTGTGGATTTGGAAGTTGGAAGTTGGAATCTGTCAGTGTCACCATTGAATATATGTAGATTTGGAAGTTGGAAGTGTGACCATTGAACATGTGTGGATTTGGAAGTTGGAACCGTCCCAATTCCGACTTCCAAATCTACACATGTTGAATGGTGACACTAAGTATTTAACAAACAAATAAACTAAACTATAAACAAATTATAAATAAACTAATAGTATTTATAATTTGTCAAAATCAAAACATGGTGACAAACACACCAACATCTACAGGGTTTTAAGTATATTCTATGTATAATATGTGTTGAGATTTATTTGACCATTACTTTTCCTAACTAAAAATGTCACTTAATCAGTAAACAAGACGATAAGACGGGCAACAATCAAACATTTATTTATTAATACCGTGACAATGGAACATTTAAACATATCAATAATAGAACATAAAAACAATGGAACCAATCAACATAACAACAATTTAACGCAAGTTAGCTAATATCTTTCAGAACAACCACCATCTTCCTTTGTCTTTGAAAATTTGTGGCGGGCGGCTTTGGGCCTGTAATAACCCCGCTTTTTTCCACCACCGCCCCAGAAAACGATAGCTTCCTCTTCATCCCTCGACGTTTCAGTGGGCGCCCCACTTCAGGTTCCTCTGAGTCGGATTCCTCCAGCTCCATGGAGGCCATGTCCTCATCACTGGGAGGGTCTCGCTGTGAAGCGGGTGACGTGGGTGTGGGCGGGGTCCCAGTGTTGAGGTCCTCATCACAGGGAGGGTCTCGCTGTGCAGCAGGTGGCAAATCAACAGACATAGGCTTATGTTAAAGAGGTGTTTACACTTATTTCATTTACGAAAATTATTGTGAATCAGTATCCCTACATATAGTATCTCATATCGTATATATATCAATCAATATGGTTGTATGGAAGAGGGCATTCAACAAATTGAGTAAACTCACATCTGGAGGAAGTTGGTGGAGGTCCGCCAGGTGTTTGTCCAGGCGGGACAAGACCACCTTGTCGCAAACTCGGCAGTTTAATCGACCTGTAACACTAAAATGAACATGAACAGCTTCCATCAAGAACTTGGCTGGGGATAGTGTTATGAATAATTACATCTGAAACTAGAGAATGCATTTCTTGCAGACAATGCAGTGAGTGCTGTAGTGGAAAGTAAGGTTAGATAAAGAAAAAGAAAGATAGAAAGAAAGAAAAACAATTAGTTGAGCACTGCTTGCAACACCCAGGTATGACTTTGACTCACCGCCCACTGGACCAGCGGGCGGAGGAGCGGAGGAGCAGGGTTTTTTGTAGGTGTTGACTCAAGTGGGAAATGAAGTTCCCGCAAATTGGGCACTCTCTGCAGTCACTTTTTTTTTCCCGATGACTGAGGAGATGGACAGATGATGGACAACAATAAATAGAAGCAAACATATTACAAATGCTTCTCAATATGTGGTGAAGATGGTATTCCTATTGGAAGCCAAGAAGAGCACTTACCATCATGAAGGTCCGCTTGGGTTAATAACATTGTTGTGCAGCTCCCACTTTTATAGCAGCGAGGGTCTGCCCAAATCAACACCAACTTCCAACTTCCAAATCTACATATGTTCAATAGTGGACTCTGAAAAAAAATATCCAACTTCCAACTTCCAAATCGACATATGTTCAATGGTGAGAAAAAATACAACTTGCAACTTCCAAATCTATGTATGTTCAATGGTGGACTCTGACAAAAAAAATCCAACTTCCAACTTCCAAATCGACATATGTTCAATGGCGACAGTGATAAAAATCCAACTTCCAAATCTACATATGTTCAAAGGTGACACTGACAACAAAATCCAACTTCCAACTTCCAACTTCCAAATCGACATACGTTCAATGGTGAGAAAAAACTACAACTTGCAACTTCCAAATCCACATATGTTGAATGGTGAGACTCAGTCTTTAGTAAACGAATAAACTAAACGTATTTATAATTTGTGAAAATCAATACATTGTGACAAACACACCAACATCTACAGGGTTTCATGTGCATTCTATGTATAATATGTGTTGAGATTAATGAGAACATAATTGTTACTGATTAAAAATGTCACAAATGTCTCTTAGTCTCATCGTCTTTTTTCCTTTGATGGGTGATAAATGAAAAGCAAATCAACGGACATAGGCTTATTTGATAGAGGTGTTTACACTTATTTCATTTAAGAACGTTATTTTGAATCAGTAGCCCTACATATAGTATCTCCTATCGTGTGTGTGTTTATGCATATATATATATATATATCATTCAATATGGTTGTATGGAAAAGGGCGTTCAACTATAAACGCCACTTCCAGATTTGGTAGCCCTCTCCTTTTGGAAGTGGGGATAAACCAAGACTGAGTCCCAAAAAGGAGCCATTTCCTCTGCAGACGCGTTCACTCACCCTAACCCCTCCCCCGAAAGGTCTCCTTTGAACCTTGTAACTTTGTGAAAGAAAGGCCTACAGGAATGAGGCCAAGTGTTTTGGAAAGGTCTGAATGAGCTCTTTCCAGCACATGTCATCATCAATAGAAAGCACTATTTATTGATATAGAAATCAAATTTGGAACACTTTGTGAAATGAAATGTTAAATTGGACTCTGCAGGATTTGTTCGCCATCCCTTAAATAGCCCAGTGTCTTATTTTGGGGAATTTCTGTTGTTTTATTGTGGAATGGTAGTCACTTCCAGATTCGGTACCCCTCCATTTTGGAAGCGGGGATAAACCATGACTGAGTCCTGAAAAGGAGCCTTTTCCCTCTTTCCCCTCCCCCGAAAGGTCAACTTTCAACCCTTATAACTTTGTGAAATAAAGGCCTACAGGAATGAGGCCAAGTGTTTTGGAAAGGTCTGAATGTGCTCTTTCCAGCACATGTCATCGTCGATAGAAAGCACTATTTCTTGATATAGAAATCAAATTTGGAATACTTTGTGAAACAAAATGTTAAATTTGACTCTGTAGGCGTGTTCGCCATCCATTAAATAGCCCAGTGTCTTATTTTGGGGCATTTCTGTTGTTTTATTGTGGAATGGTAGTCACTTCCAGATTCGGTACCCCTCCACTTTGGAAGCGGGGATAAACCATGACTGAGTTCTGAAAAGGAGCCTTTTCCCTCTTTCCCCTCCCCCGAAAGGTCAACTTTGAACCCTTATAACTTTGTGAAATAAAGGCCTACAGGAATGAGGCCAAATGTTTTGGAAAGGTCTGAATGAGCTCTTTCCAGCACATGTCATCATCAATAGAAAGCACTATTTCTTGATATAGAAATCAAATTTGGAACACTTTGTGAAACGAAATGTTAAATTTGACTATTCAGGCGTGTTCCCCATCCCTTAAATAGCCCAGTGTCTTATTTTGGGGCATTTCTGTTGTTTCATTGTGGAATGGTAGTCACTTCCAGATTCGGTACCTCTCCATCCCTTTGAGAAGCGTTCAATGGTGCCACTCTGCCATCTTAAGACGCTGAAGCTCCAAACGTATAGCCCAAAGAGAAGCTTGTTGGTGCTACAACATACCTCAAGCTCGGACTGAAAAACCTTTTCCTTGGCTTTTTACAGAGGGTGAAAGGTGCTTCCAAAAGGCAATATAAGTGAATGGGGGAAACAATAACCCACTAATTTTGTGACCTTTCGAGATAGCGGATGGTTTCAAAACGCATTCACGCGTCCCCATTGTTCCCATGAACAACATATCTGAGAGTCTGCCTGTTTGACCCAACAGAAGAAAAAAAAATCCCTGTTTGGTTTGACTTCCAGAATGGGTACTGTACTCTTTTGGAAGCGAGGATAAACCATGACTGAGTTCTGAAAAGGAGCCTTTTTTTCCTTTTTCCCCTCCCCCGAAAGGTCAACTTTGAACCCTTATAACTTTGTGAAATAAAGGCCTACAGGAATGAGGCCAAATGTTTTGGAAAGGTCTGAATGAACTCTTTCCAGCACATGTCATCATCAATAGAAAGCACTATTTCTTGATATAGAAATCAAATTTGGAACACTTTGTGAAACGAAATGTTAAATTTGACTATTCAGGCGTGTTCCCCAGCCCTTAAATAGCCCAGTGTCTTATTTTGGGGCATTTCTGTTGTTTCATTGTGGAATGGTAGTCACTTCCAGATTCGGTACAACTCCATTTTGGAAGCGGGGATAAACCATGACTGAGTTCTGAAAAGGAGCCATTTCCTCTGCACACGCGTTCACCATCCCTAAAATAGCCTAGAGTATTGTTTTGGGGCATTTCTGTCTTTTCATTGTGGAACGGTAGACACTTCCAGATTGGGTACTGTACTCTTTTTGGAAGACCTTCCTTGACCTATTGACCTTTGGGAAGCGTTCAACGGTGTCGCTCTGCCATCTTAAGAGGCTGAAGCTCCAAACTTTTAGCTCAAAGAGAAGGTTGTTGGTGCTACAACATACCTCAAGCTCGGACAGAAAAACCTTTTCCTTGGCTTTTTACAGAGGGTGAAAGGTGCTTCCATAAGGCAATAAAAGCGGTTGGGGAAAACCCTAACCTCTTTGCGAAGCGTTCAATGGAGCCGCTCTGCCATCTTAAGAGGCTGAAGCTCCAAACTTATAGCCCAAAGAGAAGCTTGTTGGTGCTACAACATAGCTCAAGCTCGGGCAGAAAAACCTTTTCCTTGGCTTTTTACAGAGGGTGAAAGGTGCTTCCATAAGGCAATATAAGTAAATGGGGGAGGTTGGGGAAACCCTAACCTACAAAGTTTGTGACCTTTCGAGATAGCGGATGGATTCAAAACGCATTCACGCGTCCCCATTGTTCCCATGAACGACATATCCGACAGACGGCCCATTTGACACAACAGAAAAAAAAATCCTTGCTAAGGTCTCTTTTTCGACTCAGATCTACTCAGAAGTGTAACCCCCAAGGGCTTCTCAATCAGCATTGGGCGAAAAAACAAATATGAGACAGGAAGGTGTCACCGCCCCGAGATTCGACGGGCTATTCACAGGGTCTGACTGGGACCTCCACTCCGAATCTCAGCCCCCTAGGACCTCGGGGTCGCCAATGGTCACCCTAACCCCTCCCCCGAAAGGTCAACTTTGAACCCTTATAACTTTGTGAAATAAAGGCCTACAGGAATGAGGCCAAGTGTTTTGGAAAGGTCCGAATGAGCTCTTTCCAGCACATGTCTTCATTAATAGAAAGCACTATTTCTTGATATAGAAATCAAATTTGGAACACTTTATGAAACAAAATGTTAAATTTGACAATTGAGGCCTGTTCGCCATCCCTTAAATAGCCCAGTGTCTTATTTTGGGGCATTTCTGTCGTTTCATTGTGTAATGGTAGTCACATCCAGATTGGGTACTGGTCTCTTTTTGGAAGCCCATCGGCCTTTTGGAAGCCTTAAGCTTTGCCACGCGGCCATCTTTATAGACTGAAGCACCAAACCTATACCCAAAATAGATGGCTGTTGACGCAACAACATATATCAAGCTCAGAAAGAAACAGCTTTTCGTTGGTCTTTTAGAGAGGCTGAAATGTGCTTCCAAAAGCAGACAGTTTGGTTTGACTTCCAGATTGGGTATTGGTCTCTTTTTGGAAGCCCATAGGCCTTTTGGAAGCCTTAAGCTTTGCCACGCGGCCATCTTAATAGACTGAAGCACCAAACCTATACCCAAAATAGATGGCTGTTGATGCAACAACATATATCAAGCTCAGAAAGAAACAGCTTTTCGTTGGTCTTTTAGAGAGGCTGAAAGGTGCTTCCAAAAGCAGACTGTTTGGTTTGACTTCCAGATTGGGTACTGGTCTCTTTTTGGAAGGCCTTCCTTGACCTATTGCCCTTTGGGAAGCGTTCAATGGTGTCGCCCTGCCATCTTAAGAGGCTGAAGCTCCAAACGTATAGCCCAAAGAGAAGCTTGTTGGTGCTACAACATACCTCAAGCTCGGACTGAAAAACCTTTTCCTTGGCTTTTTACAGAGGGTGAAAGGTGCTTCCAAAAGGCAATATAAGTGAATGGGGGAAACAATAACCCACTAATTTTGTGACCTTTCGAGATAGCGGATGGTTTCAAAACGCATTCACGCGTCCCCATTGTTCCCATGAACAACATATCTGAGAGTCTGCCTGTTTGACCCAACAGAAGAAAAAAAATCCCTGTTTGGTTTGACTTCCAGAATGGGTACTGTACTCTTTTTGGAAGCGAGGATAAACCATGACTGAGTTCTGAAAAGGAGCCTTTTTTTCCTTTTTCCCCTCCCCCGAAAGGTCAACTTTGAACCCTTATAACTTTGTGAAATAAAGGCCTACAGGAATGAGGCCAAATGTTTTGGAAAGTTCTGAATGAACTCTTTCCAGCACATGTCATCCTCAATAGAAAGCACTATTTCTTGATATAGAAATCAAATTTGGAACACTTTGTGAAACGAAATGTTAAATTTGACTATTCAGGCGTGTTCCCCAGCCCTGAAATAGCCCAGTGTCTTATTTTGGGGCATTTCTGTTGTTTCATTGTGGAATGGTAGTCACTTCCAGATTCGGTACAACTCCATTTTGGAAGCGGGGATAAACCATGACTGAGTTCTGAAAAGGAGCCATTTCCTCTGCACACGCGTTCACCATCCCTAAAATAGCCTAGATTATTGTTTTGGGGCATTTCAGTCTTTTCATTGTGGAACGGTAGACACTTCCAGATTGGGTACTGTACTCTTTTTGGAAGGCCTTCCTTGACCTATTGACCTTTGGGAAGCGTTCAACGGTGTCGCTCTGCCATCTTAAGAGGCTGAAGCTCCAAACTTTTAGCTCAAAGAGAAGGTTGTTGGTGCTACAACATACCTCAAGCTCGGACAGAAAAACCTTTTCCTTGGCTTTTTACAGAGGGTGAAAGGTGCTTCCAGAAGCACTCAAACCTTAACCCAATATAAGTGAATGGGGAAAACCCTAACCCCTTTGGGAATTGTCAATGGTGCCGCTCTGCCATCTTAATAGGCTGAAGCTCCAAACTTATAGCCCAAAGAGAAGGTCGTTGGTGCTACAACATACCTCAAGCTCGGACCGAAAAACCTTTTCCTTGGCTTTTTACAGAGGGTGAAAGGTGCTTCCATAAGGCAATATAAGCGGTTGGGGAAAACCCTAACCTCTTTGCGAAGCGTTCAATGGAGCCGCTCTGCCATCTTAAGAGGCTGAAGCTCCAAACTTATAGCCCAAAGAGAAGCTTGTTGGTGCTACAACATACCTCAAGCTCGGGCAGAAAAACCTTTTCCTTGGCTTTTTACAGAGGGTGAAAGGTGCTTCCATAAGGCAATATAAGTGAATGGGGGAGGTTGGGGAAACCCTAACCTACAAAGTTTGTGACCTTTCGAGATAGCGGATGGTTTCAAAACGCATTCACGCGTCCCCATTGTTCCCATGAACGACATATCCGACAGACGGCCCATTTGACACAACAGAAAAAAAATTCCTTGCTAAGGTCACTTTTTCGACTCAGATCTACTCAGAAGTGTAACCCCCAAGGGCTTCTCAATCAGCATTGGGCGAAAAAACAAATATGAGACAGGAAGGTGTCACCGCCCCGAGACTCGACGGGCTATTCACAGGGTCTGACTGGGACCTCCACTCCGAATCTCAGCCCTCTAGGACCTCGGGGTCGCCAATGGTCACCCTAACTCCTCCCCCGAAAGGTCAACTTTGAACCCTTATAACTTTGTGAAATAAAGGCCTACAGGAATGAGGCCAAGTGTTTTGGAAAGGTCCGAATGAGCTCTTTCCAGCACATGTCTTCATTAATAGAAAGCACTATTTCTTGATATAGAAATAAAATTTGGAACACTTTATGAAACGAAAAGTTAAATTTGACAATTGAGGCCTGTTCGCCATCCATTAAATAGCCCAGTGTCTTATTTTGGGGCATTTCTGTCGTTTCATTGTGGAATGGTAGTCACTTCCAGATTGGGTACTGGTCTCTTTTTGGAAGCCCATAGGCCTTTTGGAAGCCTTAAGCTTTCCCACGCGGCCATCTTAATAGACTGAAGCACCAAACCTATACCCAAAATAGATGGCGGTTGATGCAACAACATATATCAAGCTCAGAAAGAAACAGCTTTTCGTTGGTCTTTTAGAGAGGCTGAAAGGTGCTTCCAAAAGCAAACTGTTTGGTTTGACTTCCAGATTGGGTACTGGTCTCTTTTTGGAAGCCCATAGGCCTTTTGGAAGCCTTAAGCTTTGCCACGCGGCCAACTTAATAGACTGAAGCACCAAACCTGTACCCAAAATAGATGGCTGTTGATGCAACAACATATATCAAGCTCAGAAAGAAACAGCTTTTCGTTGGTCTTTTAGAGAGGCTGAAAGGTGCTTCCAAAAGCAGACTGTTTGGTTTGACTTCCAGATTGGGTACTGGTCTCTTTTTGGAAGGCCTTCCTTGACCTATTGACCTTTGGGAAGCGTTCAATGGTGTCGCCCTTCCATCTTAAGAGGCTGAAGCTCCAAACTTATAGCCCAAAGAGAAGGTCGTTGGTGCTACAACATACCTCAAGCTCGGACCGAAAAACCTATTCCTTGGCTTTTTACAGAGGGTGAAAGGTGCTTCCATAAGACAATATAAGTGGTTGGGGAAAACCCTAACCTCTTTGCGAAGCGTTCAATGGAGCCGCTCTGCCATCTTAAGAGGCTGAAGCTCCAAACTTATAGCCCAAAGAGAAGCTTGTTGGTGCTACAACATACCTCAAGCTCGGGCAGAAAAACCTTTTCCTTGGCTTTTTACAGAGGGTGAAAGGTGCTTCCATAAGGCAATATAAGTGAATGGGGGAGGTTGGGGAAACCCTAACCTGCAAAGTTTGTGACCTTTCGAGATAGCGGATGGTTTCAAAACGCATTCACGCGTCCCCATTGTTCCCATGAACGACATATCCGACAGACGGCCCATTTGACACAACAGAAAAAAAATTCCTTGCTAAGGTCTCTTTTTCGACTCAGATCTACTCAGAAGTGTAACCCCCAAGGGCTTCTCAATCAGCATTGGGCGAAAAAACAAATATGAGACAGGAAGGTGTCACCGCCCCGAGACTCAACGGGCTATTCACAGGGTCTGACTGGGACCTCCACTCCGAATCTCAGCCCTCTAGGACCTCGGGGTCGCCAATGGTCACCCTAACCCCTCCCCCGAGAGGTCAACTTTGAACCCTTATAACTCTGTGAAATAAAGGCCTACAGGAATGAGGCCAAGTGTTTTGGAAAGGTCTTAATGAGCTCTGTCCAGCACATGTCTTCATTAATAGAAAGCACTATTTCTTGATATAGAAATCAAATTTGGAACACTTTATGAAACAAAATGTTAAATTTGACAATTGAGGCCTGTTCGCCATCCCTTATATAGCCCAGTGTCTTCTTTTGGGGCATTTCTGTCGTTTCATTTTGTAATGGTAGTCACTTCCAGATTGGGTACTGGTCTCTTTTTGGAAGCCCATAGGCCTTTTGGAAGCCTTAAGCTTTGCCACGCGGCCATCTTAATAGACTGAAGCACCAAACCTATACCCAAAATAGATGGCTGTTGATGCAACAACATATATCAAGCTCAGAAAGAAACAGCTTTTCGTTGGTCTTTTAGAGAGGTTGAAAGGTACTTCCAAAAGCAGATTGTTTGGTTTGACTTCCAGATTGGGTACTGGTCTCTTTTTGGAAGCCCATAGGCCTTTTGGAAGCCTTAAGCTTTGCCACGCGGCCATCTTAATAGACTGAAGCACCAAACCTATACCCAAAATAGATGGCTGTTGATGCAACAACATATATCAAGCTCAGAAAGAAACAGCTTTTCGTTGGTCTTTTAGAGAGGTTGAAAGGTGCTTCCAAAAGCAGACTGTTTGGTTTGACTTCCAGATTGGGTACTGGTCTCTTTTTGGAAGCCCATAGGCCTTTTGGAAGCCTTAAGCTTTGCCACGCGGCCATCTTAATAGACTGAAGCACCAAACCTATACCCAAAATAGATGGCTGTTGATGCAACACCATATCTCAAGCTCAGAAAGAAACAGCTTTTCGTTGGTCTTTTAGAGAGGCTGAAAGGTGCTTCCAAAAGCAGACTGTTTGGTTTGACTTCCAGATTGGGTACTGGTCTCTTTTTGGAAGGCCTTCCTTGACCTATTGACCTTTGGGAAGCGTTCAATGGTGTCGCTCTGCCATCTTAAGAGGCTGAAGCTCCAAACTTATAGCCCAAAGAGAAGGTCGTTGGTGCTACAACATACCTCAAGCTCGGACCGAAAAACCTTTTCCTTGGCTTTTTACAGAGGGTGAAAGGTGCTTCCATAAGGCAATATAAGTGGTTGGGGAAAACCCTAACCTCTTTGCGAAGCGTTCAATGGAGCCGCTCTGCCATCTTAAGAGGCTGAAGCTCCAAACTTATAGCCCAAAGAGAAGCTTGTTGGTGCTACAACAAACCTCAAGCTCGGGCAGAAAAACCTTTTCCTTGGCTTTTTACAGAGGGTGAAAGGTGCTTCCATAAGGCAATATAAGTGAATGGGGGAGGTTGGGGAAACCCTAACCTACAAAGTTTGTGACCTTTCGAGATAGCGGATGGTTTCAAAACGCATTCACGCGTCCCCATTGTTCCCATGAACGACATATCCGACAGACGGCCCATTTGACACAACAGAAAAAAAATTCCTTGCTAAGGTCACTTTTTCGACTCAGATCTACTCAGAAGTGTAACCCCCAAGTGCTTCTCAATCAGCATTGGGCGAAAAAACAAATATGAGACAGGAAGGTGTCACCGCCCCGAGACTCGACGGGCTATTCACAGGGTCTGACTGGGACCTCCACTCCGAATCTCAGCCCTCTAGGACCTCGGGGTCGCCAATGGTCACCCTAACCCCTCCCCCGAAAGGTCAACTTTGAACCCTTATAACTTTGTGAAATAAAGGCCTACAGGAATGAGGCCAAGTGTTTTGGAAAGGTCTTAATGAGCTCTTTCCAGCACATGTCTTCATTAATAGAAAGCACTATTTCTTGATATAGAAATCAAATTTGGAACACTTTATGAAACAAAATTTTAAATTTGACAATTGAGGCCTGTTCACCATCCCTTAAATAGCCCAGTGTCTTATTTTGGGGCATTTCTGTCGTTTCATTGTGTAATGGTAGTCACTTCCAGATTGGGTACTGGTCTCTTTTTGGAAGCCCATAGGCCTTTTGGAAGCCTTAAGCTTTGCCACGCGGCCATCTTAATAGACTGAAGCACCAAACCTATACCCAAAATAGATGGCTGTTGATGCAACAACATATATCAAGCTCAGAAAGAAACAGCTTTTCGTTGGTCTTTTAGAGAGGCTGAAAGGTGCTTCCAAAAGCAGACTGTTTGGTTTGACTTCCAGATTGGGTATTTGTCTCTTTTTGGAAGCCCATAGGCCTTTTGGAAGCCTTAAGCTTTGCCGCGCGGCCATCTTAATAGACTGAAGCACCAAACCTATACCCAAAATAGATGGCTGTTGATGCAACAACATATATCAAGCTCAGAAAGAAACAGCTTTTCGTTGGTCGTTTAGAGAGGCTGAAAGGTGCTTCCAAAAGCAGACTGTTTGGTTTGACTTCCAGATTGGGTACTGGTCTCGTTTTGGAAGGCCTTCCTTGACCTATTGACCTTTGGGAAGCGTTCAACGGTGTCGCTCTGCCATCTTAAGAGGCTGAAGCTCCAAACTTATAGCCCAAAGAGAAGGTCGTTGGTGCTACAACATACCTCAAGCTCGGACCGAAAAACCCTTTCCTTGGCTTTTGACAGAGGGTGAAAGGTGCTTCCATAAGGCAATATAAATGGTTGGGGAAAACCCTAACCTCTTTGCGAAGTGTTCAATGGAGCCGCTCTGCCATCTTAAGGGGCTGAAGCTCCAAACTTATAGCCCAAAGAGAAGCTTGTTGGTGCTACAACATAGCTCAAGCTCGGGCAGAAAAACCTTTTCCTTGGCTTTTTACAGAGGTTGACAGGTGCTTCCATAAGGCAATATAAGTGAATGGGGGAGGTTGGGGAAACCCTAACCTACAAAGTTTGTGACCTTTCGAGATAGCGGATGGTTTCAAAACGCATTCACGCGTCCCCATTGTTCCCATGAACGACATATCCGACAGACGGCCCATTTGACACAACAGAAAAAAAATTCCTTGCTAAGGTCACTTTTTCGACTCAGATCTACTCAGAAGTGTAACCCCCAAGTGCTTCTCAATCAGCATTGGGCGAAAAAACAAATATAAGACAGGAAGGTGTCACCGCCCCGAGACTCGACGGGCTATTCACAGGGTCTGACTGGGACCTCCACTCAAAATCTCAGCCCTCTAGGACCTCGGGGTCGCCAATGGTCACCCTAACCCCTCCCCCGAAAGGTCAACTTTGAGCCCTTATAACTTTGTGAAATAAAGGCCTACAGGAATGAGGCCAAGTGTTTTGGAAAGGTCTTAATGAGCTCTTTCCAGCACATGTCTTCATTAATAGAAAGCACTATTTCTTGATATAGAAATCAAATTTGGAACACTTTATGAAACAAAATTTTAAATTTGACAATTGAGGCCTGTTCGCCATCCCTTAAATAGCCCAGTGTCTTATTTTGGGGCATTTCTGTCGTTTCATTGTGTAATGGTAGTCACTTCCAGATTGGGTACTGGTCTCTTTTTGGAAGCCCATAGGCCTTTTGGAAGCCTTAAGCTTTGCCACGCGGCCATCTTAATAGACTGAAGCACCAAACCTATACCCAAAATAGATGGCTGTTGATGCAACACCATATCTCAAGCTCAGAAAGAAACAGCTTTTCGTTGGTCTTTTAGAGAGTCTGAAAGGTGCTTCCAAAAGCAGACTGTTTGGTTTGACTTCCAGATTGGGTACTGGTCTCTTTTTGGAAGCCCATAGGCCTTTTGGAAGCCTTAAGCTTTGCCACGCGGCCATCTTAATAGACTGAAGCACCAAACCTATACCCAAAATAGATGGCTGTTGATGCAACACCATATCTCAAGCTCAGAAAGAAACAGCTTTTCGTTGGTCTTTTACAGAGGCTGAAAGGTGCTTCCAAAAGCAGACTGTTTGGTTTGACTTCCAGATTGGGTACTGGTCTCTTTTTGGAAGCCCATAGGCCTTTTGGAAGCCTTAAGCTTTGCCACACGGCCATCTTAATAGACTGAAGCACCAAACCTATACCCAAAATAGATGGCTGTTGATGCAACAACATATATCAATCTCAGAAAGAAACAGCTTTTCGTTGGTCTTTTAGAGAGGCTGAAAGGTGCTTCCAAAAGCAGACTGTTTGGTTTGACTTCCAGATTGGGTACTGGTCTCTTTTTGGATGCCAATAGGCCTTTTGGAAGCCTTAAGCTTTGCCACGCGGCCATCTTGATAGACAGAAACACCAAACCTATACCCAAAATAGATGGCTGTTGATGCAACAACATATATCAAGCTCAGAAAGAAACAGCTTTTCGTTGGTCTTTTAGAGAGGCTGAAAGGTGCTTCCAAAAGCAGACTGTTTGGTTTGACTTCCAGATTGGGTACTGGTCTCTTTTTGGAAGGCCTTCCTTGACCTATTGACCTTTGGGAAGCGTTCAATGGTGTCGCTCTGCCATCTTAAGAGGCTGAAGCTCCAAACTTATAGCCCAAAGAGAAGGTCGTTGGTGCTACAACATACCTCAAGCTCGGACCGAAAAACCTTTTCCTTGGCTTTTTACAGAGGGTGAAAGGTGCTTCCATAAGGCAATATAAGTGGTTGGGGAAAACCCTAACCTCTTTGCGAAGCGTTCAATGGAGCCGCTCTGCCATCTTAAGAGGCTGAAGCTCCAAACTTATAGCCCAAAGAGAAGCTTGTTGGTGCTACAACATACCTCAAGCTCGGGCAGAAAAACCTTTTCCTTGGCTTTTTACAGAGGGTGAAAGGTGCTTCCATAAGGCAATATAAGTGAATGGGGGAGGTTGGGGAAACCCTAACCTACAAAGTTTGTGACCTTTCAAGATAGCGGATGGTTTCAAAACGCATTCACGCGTCCCCATTGTTCCCATGAACGACATATCCGACAGACGGCCCATTTGACACAACAGAAAAAAAATTCCTTGCTAAGGTCACTTTTTCGACTCAGATCTACTCAGAAGTGTAACCCCCAAGTGCTTCTCAATCAGCATTGGGCGAAAAAAACAAATATGAGACAGGAAGGTGTCACCGCCCCGAGACTCGACGGGCTATTCACAGGGTCTGACTGGGACCTCCACTCCGAATCTCAGCCCTCTAGGACCTCGGGGTCGCCAATGGTCACCCTAACTCCTCCCCCGAAAGGTCAACTTTGAACCCTTATAACTTTGTGAAATAAAGGCCTACAGGAATGAGGCCAAGTGTTTTGGAAAGGTCCGAATGAGCTCTTTCCAGCACATGTCTTCATTAATAGAAAGCACTATTTCTTGATATAGAAATCAAATTTGGAACACTTTATGAAACGAAAAGTTAAATTTGACAATTGAGGCCTGTTCGCCATCCCTTAAATAGCCCAGTGTCTTCTTTTGGGGCATTTCTGTCGTTTCATTTTGTAATGGTAGTCACTTCCAGATTGGGCACTGGTCTCTTTTTGGAAGCCCATAGGCCTTTTGGAAGCCTTAAGCTTTGCCACGCGGCCATCTTAATAGACTGAAGCACCAAACCTATACCCAAAATAGATGGCTGTTGATGCAACAACATATATCAAGCTCAGAAAGAAACAGCTTTTCGTTGGTCTTTTAGAGAGGCTGAAAGGTGCTTCCAAAAGCAGACTGTTTGGTTTGACTTCCAGATTGGGTACTGGTCTCTTTTTGGAAGGCCTTCCTTGACCTATTGACCTTTGGGAAGCGTTCAATGGTGTCGCCCTGCCATCTTAAGAGGCTGAAGCTCCAAACTTATAGCCCAAAGAGAAGGATGTTGGTGCTACAACATACCTCAAGCTCGGACCGAAAAACCTTTTCCTTGGCTTTTTACAGAGGGTGAAAGGTGCTTCCATAAGGCAATATAAGTGGTTGGGGAAAACCCTAACCTCTTTGCGAAGCGTTCAATGGAGCCGCTCTGCCATCTTGAGAGGCTGAAGCTCCAAACTTATAGCCCAAAGAGAAGCTTGTTGGTGCTACAACATACCTCAAGCTCGGGCAGAAAAACCTTTTCCTTGGCTTTTTACAGAGGGTGAAAGGTGCTTCCATAAGGCAATATAAGTGAATGGGGGAGGTTGGGGAAACCCTAACCTACAAAGTTTGTGACCTTTCGAGATAGCGGATGGTTTCAAAACGCATTCACGCGTCCCCATTGTTCCCATGAACGACATATCCGACAGACGGCCCATTTGACACAACAGAAAAAAAATTCCTTGCTAAGGTCACTTTTTCGACTCAGATCTACTCAGAAGTGTAAACCCCAAGGGCTTCTCAATCAGTATTGGGCGAAAAAACAAATATGAGACAGGAAGGTGTCACCGCCCCGAGACTCGACGGGCTATTCACAGGGTCTGACTGGGACCTCCACTCCGAATCTCAGCCCTCTAGGACCTCGGGGTCGCCAATGGTCACCCTAACTCCTCCCCCGAAAGGTCAACTTTGAACCCTTATAACTTTGTGAAATAAAGGCCTACAGGAATGAGGCCAAGTGTTTTGGAAAGGTCCGAATGAGCTCTTTCCAGCACATGTCTTCATTAATAGAAAGCACTATTTCTTGATATAGAAATCAAATTTGGAACACTTTATGAAACGAAAAGTTAAATTTGACAATTGAGGCCTGTTCGCCATCCATTAAATAGCCCAGTGTCTTATTTTGGGGCATTTCTGTCGTTTCATTGTGGAATGGTAGTCACTTCCAGATTGGGTACTGGTCTCTTTTTGGAAGCCCATAGGCCTTTTGGAAGCCTTAAGCTTTGCCACGCGGCCAACTTAATAGACTGAAGCACCAAACCTATACCCAAAATAGATGGCTGTTGATGCAACAACATATCTCAAGCTCAGAAAGAAACAGCTTTTCGTTGGTCTTTTAGAGAGGCTGAAAGGTGCTTCCAAAAGCAGACTGTTTGGTTTGACTTCCAGATTGGGTACTGGTCTCTTTTTGGAAGGCCTTCCTTGACCTATTGACCTTTGGGAAGCGTTCAATGGTGTCGCTCTGCCATCTTAAGAGGCTGAAGCTCCAAACTTATAGCCCAAAGAGAAGGTCGTTGGTGCTACAACATACCTCAAGCTCGGACCGAAAAACCTTTTCCTTGGCTTTTTACAGAGGGTGAAAGGTGCTTCCATAAGGCAATATAAGTGAATGGGGGAGGTTGGGGAAACCCTAACCTACAAAGTTTGTGACCTTTCGAGATAGCGGATGGATTCAAAACGCATTCACGCGTCCCCATTGTTCCCATGAACGACATATCCGACAGACGGCCCATTTGACACAACAGAAAAAAAAATCCTTGCTAAGGTCTCTTTTTCGACTCAGATCTACTCAGAAGTGTAACCCCCAAGGGCTTCTCAATCAGCATTGGGCGAAAAAACAAATATGAGACAGGAAGGTGTCACCGCCCCGAGACTCGACGGGCTATTCACAGGGTCTGACTGGGACCTCCACTCCGAATCTCAGCCCCCTAGGACCTCGGGGTCGCCAATGGTCACCCTAACCCCTCCCCGAAAGGTCAACTTTGAACCCTTATAGCTTTGTGAAATAAAGGCCTACAGGAATGAGGCCAAGTGTTTTGGAAAGGTCTTAATGAGCTCTTTCCAGCATATGTCTTCATTAACAGAAAGCACTATTTCTTGATATAGAAATCAAATTTGGAAAACTTTACGAAACGAAATGTTGAATTTGACAATTGAGGCCTGTTCGCCATCCCTTAAATAGCCCAGTGTCTTATTTTGGGGCATTTCTGTCGTTTCATTGTGGAATGGTATTCACTTCCAGATTGGGTACTGGTCTCTTTTTGGAAGCCCATAGGCCTTTTGGAAGCCTTAAGCTTTGCCACGCAGCCATCTTAATAGACTGAAGCACCAAACCTATACCCAAAATAGATGGCTGTTGATGCAACAACATATATCAAGCTCAGAAAGAAACATCTTTTCGTTGGTCTTTTAGAGAGGCTGAAAGGTGCTTCCAAAAGCAGACTGTTTGGTTTGACTTCCAGATTGGGTACTGGTCTCTTTTTGGAAGCCCATAGGCCTTTTGGAAGCCTTAAGCTTTGCCACGCGGCCATCTTAATAGACTGAAGCACCAAACCTATACCCAAATTAGATGGCTGTTGATGCAACAACATATATCAAGCTCAGAAAGAAACAGCTTTTCGTTGGTCTTTTAGAGAGGCTGAAAGGTGCTTCCAAAAGCAGACTGTTTGGTTTGACTTCCAGATTGGGTACTGATCTCGTTTTGGAAGGCCTTCCTTGACCTATTGACCTTTGGGAAGCGTTCAACGGTGTCGCTCTGCCATCTTAAGAGGCTGAAGCTCCAAACGTATAGCCCAAAGAGAAGGTCGTTGGTGCTACAACATACCTCAAGCTCGGACCGAAAAACCTTTTCCTTGGCTTTTTACAGAGGGTGAAAGGTGCTTCCATAAGGCAATATAAGTGGTTGGGGAAAACCCTAACCTCTTTGCGAAGCGTTCAATGGAGCCGCTCTGCCATCTTAAGAGGCTGAAGCTCCAAACTTATAGCCCAAAGAGAAGCTTGTTGGTGCTACAACATACCTCAAGCTCGGGCAGAAAAACCTTTTCCTTGGCTTTTTACAGAGGGTGAAAGGTGCTTCCATAAGGCAATATAAGTGAATGGGGGAGGTTGGGGAAACCCTAACCTACAAAGTTTGTGACCTTTCGAGATAGCGGATGGTTTCAAAACGCATTCACGCGTCCCCATTGTTCCCATGAACGACATATCCGACAGACGGCCCATTTGACACAACAGAAAAAAAATTCCTTGCTAAGGTCTCTTTTTCGACTCAGATCTACTCAGAAGTGTAACCCCCAAGGGCTTCTCGATCAGCATTGGGCGAAAAAACAAATATGAGACAGGAAGGTGTCACCGCCCCGAGACTCGACGGGCTATTCACAGGGTCTGACTGGGACCTCCACTCCAAATCTCAGCCCTCTAGGACCTCGGGGTCGCCAATGGTCACCCTAACCCCTCCCCCGAAAGGTCAACTTTGAACCCTTATAACTTTGTGAAATAAAGGCCTACAGGAATGAGGCCAAGTGTTTTGGAAAGGTCTGAATGAGCTCTTTCCAGCACATGTCTTCATTAATAGAAAGCACTATTTCTTGATATAGAAATCAAATTTGGAACACTACACGAAACAAAATGTTAAATTTGACAATTGAGGCCTGTTCGCCATCCCTTAAATAGCCCAGTGTCTTATTTTGGGGCATTTCTGTCATTTAATTGTGGAATGGTAGTCACTTCCAGATTGGGTACTGGTCTCTTTTTGGAAGCCCATAGGCCTTTTGGAAGCCTTAAGCTTTGCCACGCGGCCATCTTAATAGACTGAAGCACCAAACCTATACCCAAAATAGATGGCTGTTGATGCAACACCATATCTCAAGCTCAGAAAGAAACAGCTTTTCGTTGGTCTTTTAGAGAGGCTGAAAGGTGCTTCCAAAAGCAGACTGTTTGGTTTGACTTCCAGATTGGGTACTGGTCCCTTTTTGGAAGCCCATAGGCCTTTTGGAAGCCTTAAGCTTTGCCACGCAGCCATCTTAATAGACTGAAGCACCAAACCTATACCCAAAATAGATGGCTGTTGTTGCAACACCATATCTCAAGCACAGAAAGAAACGGCTTTTCGTTAGTCTTTTAGAGAGGCTGAAAGGTGCTTCCAAAAGCAGACTGTTTGGTTTGACTTCCAGATTGGGTACTGGTCTCGTTTTGGAAGGCCTTCCTTGACCTATTGACCTTTGGGAAGCGTTCAACGGTGTCGCTCTGCCATCTTAAGAGGCTGAAGCTCCAAACTTATAGCCCAAAGAGAAGGTTGTTGGTGCTACAACATATCTCGAACTCGGACCGAAAAACCTTTTCCTTGGCTTTTTACAGAGGGTGAAAGGTGCTTCCATAAGGCAATATAAGTGAATGGGGAAAACACTAACCTACTAATTCTGTGACCTTTCGAGATAGCGGATGGTTTCAAAACGCATTCACGCGTCCCCATTGTTCACATGAACAACATATCTGAGAGTCTGCCTGTTTGGCCCAACAGAAAAAAAAATCCTTGTTAATGTCACTTTTCTATTGGAACTAATGTAACCCACATGTTATTTTCCCCAAGCATTTTTCAAACCTTGGTAGCTGCATCAAGGACAAGACCTTCATGGTATTCGCTCTACCCGGTGAACCACCGGGGCTAACCTGCTTGACACAACATGTTTGAGCAATTTTACTTCATTAATAATCTTTTCTTTTTTTAAAGATTCAAAGGACGCAGCCTGGATTCGAACCCTGGTCGCTGTGGTGAGGCCTAGGCTTTATTGGTACACACTCTACCCAGTGTACCACCGGGACAACGGAGTATCACTTGTTTTACTTAATTTAAAATGCATGAGGAATCGTCTTGAAATGTGGTAGTGAGTAGTGATTGTATGCAGGTGTGCAAACAAACATTTTGACCCAGTGAATGCTGAGAGAGCAGAGTTTTTTACTGCTCAATACACACTTTGATACTCTTGAGCATTGAATTCTTATTTTTGACATTTCTATCAATTTTCATCTATTTTTGCATGGATGTTAGAGCTTGGAGCCAACACAGACTACCCGATGGACTATCAGACAACTTCACCAAACCAAGTAAGTGCAATAACCGCCTCTACATTTATTGTCAATGTGGAAATCCATCTTCCTAAGCTACATATGTTCAATGGGCTTTATTCTGTTTTGGGCATTTCCTCCCAGTGCATATATGTTTAAATGAGTTACTGAAAGCATTGTTCTGAAATTGGATCAATCAATGCTACGTAGCCTAAACCTATATTGTGAGCAATGGAGAAGAAAATGTATAAATATATTTATGTGACACAGTCAGGATTCGAACCCCTGTTGCTATGGTGAGGCCTGGCCTTCAGTGATACGCTCTATCCAGTGCACCACCGGGACAACCGAAGATTGACTTATTTTACGTCAGGTGTATTAAATGCATGAGGAATCGTCTTGAAATGTGGTAGTGATGAAAAGCCTTATAATCAGTCAGTAATTGTATGCAGGTGTGCAAACAAACAATTTGACCCAGTGAATGCTGAGAGAGCAGTCTTTTACTTTTTATTTATTTAACCTTAATAAACATTAAGAACAGTTTCTTATTTACAATATTGATCTGGTCCAAGAGGCCCCACCAGGAATAAAAGGAACAAATAACAAAAACACGAACATGCATGACTAATTTAGACAAATATAAAACGGATACACAAATACTGTGTACAGAAAGAAAATAGAAAAGACCAATGCACTATAAATAATAATAATAATTAAGATGGGTCAATACTACCAGGGATGGTCAGGAGTGCAACGGGTGCCACAATTGACACACAGGTAAATAGCTGCACATTATAATAAAACTGTGAATGGGATCTGGCCGGATATCCATGAGGAGAGTCCAGGCATCCAGTCCAGCACCCCCGCAACACGCTGGAACAGACAGAATAGTGAATTAGAACAGAAAAGTACATAGTGGGAATGTATACTGTAATAACAAAGCTATTCATCTATTTTTTCATTCATGTTAGAGCTTGGAGCCAACACAGACTACCCGATAGACTAACAGACAACTTCACCAAACAAAGTAAGTGCAACAACCGCCTCTACATTTATTGTCAATGGGGAAGATTCCAAATCTACACATGTTCAATGGTGACACTGACAAATTCCAACTTCCAAATCCACACTTGTTCAATGGTCACACTTCCAAATTCCAACTTCCAAATCTACATATGTTCAAAGGTGACACTGACAAATTCCAACTTCCAACTTCCAAATCCACACATGTTCAATGGTCACACTTCCAAATTCCAACTTCCAAATCTACACATGTTCAATGGTGACACTGACAAATTCCAACTTCCAACTTCCAAATCTACATATGTTCAATGGTGACACTCTGACAAAAATTCTGACAAAACTTGCAACTTCAGGACATTTACCTACTTCCAGCTTCCAAATTGACATATATTCAATGGTGACACTCTGACAAAAATTCAGACAAAACTTAGACTATACATTGATTTTTAACCAACTTCCAACTTCAGGACATTTACCTACTTCCAACTTCCAAATTGTAGACATCAGCCAATTGCTGTTGGTGGACTTAGATTATACATTGATTTTTAACCTACTTCCAACTTCCAACTTCAGGACATTTACCTACTTCCAGCTTCCAAATCTACATATGTTCAATGGTGACACTCTGACAAAAATTCTGACAAAACTTCCAACTTCAGGACATTTACCTACTTCCAGCTTCCAAATTGACATATATTCAATAGTGACACTCTGACAAAAATTCTGACAAAACTTAGACTATACATTGATTTTTAACCAACTTCCAACTTCAGGACATTTACCTACTTCCAACTTCCAAATTGTAGACATCAGCCAATTGCTGTTGGTGGACTTAGATTATACATTGATTTTTAACCTACTTCCAACTTCCAACTTCAGGACATTTACCTACTTCCAGCTTCCAAATCTACATATGTTCAATGGTGACACTCTGACAAAAATTCTGACAAAACTTCCAACTTCAGGACATTTACCTACTTCCAGCTTCCAAATTGACATATATTCAATAGTGACACTCTGACAAAAATTCTGACAAAACTTAGACTATACATTGATTTTTAACCAACTTCCAACTTCAGGACATTTACCTACTTCCAACTTCCAAATTGTAGACATCAGCCAATTGCTGTTGGTGGACTTAGATTATACATTGATTTTTAACCTACTTCCAACTTCCAACTTCAGGAAATGTACCTACTTCCAACTTCCAAATCGTAGACATGAACCGATTGCTGTCGGTGGACTTAGTGTTTGAATACATTTTCAACTTCCAAATTACTGATGTTTAGTTTTACCATGGAGCACTACTGCCCCTAGAGGTTTTTCGAATTACACTTCCAAATCCAGACGTACATTTTTTGGACTCAGTGCTGCCGCCCTTTAGTACGGGAGTACAAATTTCCAACATCCAAATTCAGCATCCAAATTCGAGCATCCAACTTCAACATCCAAATCCAGGGTCCAACTTCAGACTTCGAAGGTCCGACTTTAAACTACTTCAATGGTGACACTCTGTCAAAAAGTCCAAATTGGAGGGGGGTCAGTCGAGCTGAATCTTGACTTTCCAAATCGGGTATTAAACTCCATGTTAAATTGGCCTCAAACCTTAACCCTAACCCTAACCCTAACCCTAACCCTAACCCTAACCCTAACCCTAACCCTAACCCTAACCCTAACCCTAACCCTAACCCTAACCCTAACCCTAACCCTAACCCTAACCCTAACCCTAACCCTAACCCTAACCCTAACCCTAACCCTAACCCTAACCCTAACCCTAACCCTAACCCTAACCCTAACCCTATAAGGGGTAACACTGTTGTTTTTTATTGGTCGTCGTGAAAAAAAGCATAAGGGGTAACACTGTTGTTTTTTATGGGGCGTCATGAAAAAAAACATAAGGGGTAACACTGTTGTTTTTTATTGGTCGTCATGAAAAGAAACATAGGGGGTAACACTTTTTTTTTATTGCTCTTCATGAAAAGAAACATAAGGGGTAACACTTGTCTTTTAAAAAAAAAACATAAGGAGTAACACTGTTGTCTTTGTCAAATAAAATATAAGGGGTAACACTGTTGTTTTTTATTGGTCGTCATAAAAAAAAACATAAGGGGTATCACTGTTGTTTTTTATTGGTCATCATGACAAAAAACATAAGGGGTAGCACTGTTGTTTTTTATTGGACTTCATAAAAAAAAACATAAGGGGTAGCACTGTTGTTTTTGTCAAATAAAACATAAGGGGTAACACTGTTGTTTTTGTCAAATAAAATATAAGGGGTAACACTGTGGTTTTTTATTGGTCGCGATGAAAAGAAACATAAGGGGTAACACTGTTGTCTTTTTAAAAAAAAACATAAGGGGTAACACTGTTGTTTTGGTGAAATAAAATATAGGGAGTATCACTGTTGTTTTTTATTGGTCGTCATGAAAAAAAACATAAGGGGTAACACTGTTGTTTTTTATTGGTCGTCGTGAAAAAAAGCACAAGGGGTAGCACTGTTGTTTTTTATGGGACGTCTTGAAAAAAAACATAAGTGAATAACACTGTTGTCTTTTTCAAAAAAAACATAAGGGGTAACACTGTTGTTTTGGTGAAATAAAATATAGGGGGTAACACTGTTGTTTTTTATTGGTCGTCATAAAAAAAAACATAAGGGGTAAAACTGTTCTTTTTTATTGGTCGTCATGAAAAAAAACATAAGGGGTAACACTTGTCTTTTTCAAAAAAAACATAAGGGGTAACACTGTTGTTTTGGTGAAATAAAATATAGGGGGTAACACTGTTGTTTTTTATTGGTCGTCATGAAAAAAAACATAAGGGGTAACACTGTTGTTTTTTATTGGTCGTCGTGAAAAAAAGCATAAGGGGTAACACTGTTGTTTTTTATGGGGCGTCATGAAAAAAACATAAGGGGTAACACTGTTGTTTTTTATTGGTCGTCATGAAAAGAAACTTAAGGGGTAACACTGTTGTTTTTTATTGGTCGTCATGAAAAGAAACATAAGGGGTAACACTGTTGTCTTTTTCAAAAAAAAACATAAGGAGTAACACTGTTGTCTTTGTCAAATAAAATATAAGGGGTAACACTGTTGTTTTTTATTGGTCGTCATGAAAAGAAACATAAGGGGTAACACTGTTGTTTTTTATTGGTCGTCATGAAAAAAAACATAAGGGGTAACATGAAAAGAAACATAAGGGGTAACACTGTTGTTTTTTATTGGTCGTCGTGAAAAAAAGCATAAGGGGTAACACTGTTGTTTTTTATGGGGCGTCATGAAAAAAAACATAAGGGGTAACACTGTTGTTTTTTATTGGTCGTCATGAAAAGAAACATAAGGGGTAACACTTTTTTTTTATTGCTCTTCATGAAAAGAAACATAAGGGGTAACACTTGTCTTTTAAAAAAAAAACATAAGGAGTAACACTGTTGTCTTTGTCAAATAAAATATAAGGGGTAACACTGTTGTTTTTTATTGGTCGTCATGAAAAGAAACATAAGGGGTAACACTTGTTTTTTATTGGTCGTCATAAAAAAAAAAACAAGGGGTAACACTGTTGTTTTTTATTGGTCGTCATGAAAAAAAACATAAGGTGTAACGCTGTTGTTTTTGTCAAATGAAACGTAAGGGGTAACACTGTTGTTTTTGTCAAATAAAATATAAGGGGTAACACTGTTGTTTTTTATTGGTCGTCATGAAAAAAAACATAAGGGGTAACGCTGTTGTTTTTTATTGGGCGTCATGAAAAAAAACAAAAGGGGTAACACTGTTGTCTATTTCAAAAAAAACATAAGGGGTAACACTGTTGTCTTTGTCAAAGAAAATATAAGGGGTAACAATGTTGTTTTTTATTGGTCGTCATGAAAAGAAACATAAGGGGTAACACTGTTGTTTTTTATTGGTCGTCATGAAAAAAAACATAAGGGGTAACACTGTTGTTTTTTTCAAATAAAACATAAGGGGTAACACTGTTGTTTTTGTCAAATAAAATATAAGGGGTAACACTGTTGTTTTTTATTGGTCGTCATGAAAAAAAACATAAGGGGTAACATTGTTGTTTTTTATTGGTCGTCGTGAAAAAAAGCATAAGGGGTAGCACTGTTGTTTTTTATGGGACGTCTCGAAAAAAAAAATAAGTGAATAACACTGTTGTCTTTTTCAAAAAAAACATAAGGGGTAACACTGTTGTTTTGGTGAAATAAAATATAGGGGGTAACACTGTTGTTTTTTATTGGTCGTCATGAAAAAAAACATAAGGGGTAACACTGTTGTTTTTTATTGGTCGTCGTGAAAAAAACATAAGGGGTAACACTGTTGTTTTTTATGGGGCGTCATGAAAAAAAACATAAGGGGTAACACTGTTGTTTTTTATTGGTCGTCATGAAAAGAAACATAAGGGGTAACACTGTTGTTTTTTATTGGTCGTCTTGAAAAAAAAAAAAAGGGGTAACGCTGTTTTTTTTTTATTGGGCGTCATGAAAAAAAACATAAGGGGTAACACTGTTGTCTTTTTCAAAAAAAATATAAGGGGTAACACTGTTGTTTTTTATTGGTCGTCATGAAAAGAAACATAAGGGGTAACACTGTTGTTTTTTATTGGTCGTCATGAAAAAAAACAAAAGGGGTAACACTGTTGTTTTTTATTGGTCGTCATAAAAAAAACATAAGGGGTAACACTGTTGTTTTTTATTGGTCGTCATGAAAAAAAACATAAGGGGTAACACTGTTGTCTTTGTCAAATAAAATATAAGAGGTAACACTGTTGTTTTTTATTGGTCGTCATGAAAAGAAACATACGGGGTAACACTGTTGTTTTTTATTGGTCATCATGAAAAAAACCACAAGGGGTAACACTTGTCTTTTTAAAAAAAAACATAAGGGGTAACACTGTTGTTTTTGTGAATTAAAACATAGGGGGTAACACTGTTGTTTTTTATTGGTCGTCATGAAAAAAAACATAAGGGGTAACATTGTTGTTTTTTAGTGGTCGTCGTGAAAAAAAACATAAGGGGTAACACAGTTGTTTTTGTCAAATAAAACATAAGGGGTAACACTGTTGTTTTTGTCAAATAAAACATAAGGGGTAACACTGTTGTTTTTTATTGGTCGTCCTGAAAAAAAGCATAAGGGGTAACACTGTTGTTTTTTATGGGGCGTCATGAAAAAAACATAAGGGGTAACACTGTTGTTTTTTATTGGTCGTCATGAAAAGAAACTTAAGGGGTAACACTGTTGTTTTTTATTGGTCGTCATGAAAAGAAACATAAGGGGTAACACTGTTGTCTTTTTCAAAAAAAAACATAAGGAGTAACACTGTTGTCTTTGTCAAATAAAATATAAGGGGTAACACTGTTGTTTTTTATTGGTCGTCATGAAAAGAAACATAAGGGGTAACACTGTTGTTTTTTATTGGTCGTCGTGAAAAAAAGCATAAGGGGTAACACTGTTGTTTTTTATGGGGCGTCATGAAAAAAAACATAAGGGGTAACACTGTTGTTTTTTATTGGTCGTCATGAAAAGAAACATAAGGGGTAACACTTTTTTTTTATTGCTCTTCATGAAAAGAAACATAAGGGGTAACACTTGTCTTTTAAAAAAAAAACATAAGGAGTAACACTGTTGTCTTTGTCAAATAAAATATAAGGGGTAACACTGTTGTTTTTTATTGGTCGTCATGAAAAGAAACATAAGGGGTAACACTTGTTTTTTATTGGTCGTCATAAAAAAAAACACAAGGGGTAACACTGTTGTTTTTTATTGGTCGTCATGAAAAAAAACATAAGGTGTAACGCTGTTGTTTTTGTCAAATGAAACGTAAGGGGTAACACTGTTGTTTTTGTCAAATAAAATATAAGGGGTAACACTGTTGTTTTTTATTGGTCGTCATGAAAAAAAACATAAGGGGTAACGCTGTTGTTTTTTATTGGGCGTCATGAAAAAAAACAAAAGGGGTAACACTGTTGTCTATTTCAAAAAAAACATAAGGGGTAACACTGTTGTCTTTGTCAAAGAAAATATAAGGGGTAACAATGTTGTTTTTTATTGGTCGTCATGAAAAGAAACATAAGGGGTAACACTGTTGTTTTTTATTGGTCGTCATGAAAAAAAACATAAGGGGTAACACTGTTGTTTTTTATTGGTCGTCATAAAAAAAACATAAGGGGTAACACTGTTCTTTTTTATTGGTCGTCATGAAAAAAAACATAAGGGGTAACACTGTTTTCTTTGTCAAATAAAATATAAGGGGTAACACTGTTGTTTTTTATTAGTCGTCATGAAAAGAAACATAAGGGGTAACACTGTCGTTTTTTATTGGTCATCATGAAAAAAAACATAAGGGGTAACACTTGTCTTTTTCAAAAAAAACATAAGGGGTAACACTGTTGTTTTGGTGAAATAAAATATAGGGGGTAACACTGTTGTTTTTTATTGGTCGTCATGAAAAAAAACATAAGGGGTAACACTGTTGTTTTTTATTGGTCGTCATGAAAAAAAGCATAAGGGGTAACACTGTTGTTTTTTATTGGTCGTCATGAAAAGAAACTTAAGGGGTAACATTGTTGTTTTTTATTGGTCGTCATGAAAAGAAACATAAGGGGTAACACTGTTGTCTTTTTCAAAAAAAAACATAAGGAGTAACACTGTTGTCTTTGTCAAATAAAATATAAGGGGTAACAATGTTGTTTTTTATTGGTCGTCATGAAAAGAAACATAAGGGGTAACACTGTTGTTTTTTATTGGTCGTCATGAAAAAAAACATAAGGGGTAACATGAAAAGAAACATAAGGGGTAACACTGTTGTTTTTTATTGGTCGTCATGAAAAAAAACATAAGGGGTAACACTGTTGTTATCTATTGGTCGTCAAAAACAAAACAAAAGGGGTAACACTGTTGTTTTTTATTGGTCGTCATGAAAAAAAACATAAGGGGTAACAATGTTGTCTTTTTCAAAAAAAACATAAGGGGTAACACTGTTGTTTTTGTCAAATAAAATATAAGGGGTAACACTGTTGTTTTTTATTGGTCGTGATGAAAAGAAACATAAGGGGTAACACTGTTGTTTTTTATTGGTCGTCATGAAAAAAAACATAAGGGGTAACAATGTTGTTTTTTATTGGTCGTCATGAAAAAAAACATAAGGGGTAACACTGTTGTTTTTTTCAAATAAAACATAAGGGGTAACACTGTTGTTTTTGTCAAATAAAATATAAGGGGTAACACTGTTGTTTTTTATTGGTCGTCATGAAAAAAAACATAAGGGGTAACATTGTTGTTTTTTATTGGTCGTCGTGAAAAAAAGCATAAGGGGTAGCACTGTTGTTTTTTATTGGTCGTCGTGAAAAAAAGCATAAGGCACTGTTGTTTTTTATTGGACTTCATAAAAAAAAACATAAGGGGTAACACTGTTGTCTTTTTAAAAAAAAACATAAGGGGTAACACTGTTGTTTTGGTGAAATAAAATATAGGGAGTATCACTGTTGTTTTTTATTGGTCGTCATGAAAAAAAACATAAGGGGTAACACTGTTGTTTTTGTCAAATAAAACATAAGGGGTAACACTGTTGTTTTTGTCAAATAAAATATAAGGGGTAACACTGTGGTTTTTTATTGGTCGCGATGAAAAGAAACATAAGGGGTAACACTGTTGTCTTTTTAAAAAAAAACATAAGGGGTAACACTGTTGTTTTGGTGAAATAAAATATAGGGAGTATCACTGTTGTTTTTTATTGGTCGTCATGAAAAAAAACATAAGGGGTAACACTGTTGTTTTTTATTGGTCGTCGTGAAAAAAAGCATAAGGGGTAGCACTGTTGTTTTTTATGGGACGTCTTGAAAAAAAACATAAGTGAATAACACTGTTGTCTTTTTCAAAAAAAACATAAGGGGTAACACTGTTGTTTTGGTGAAATAAAATATAGGGGGTAACACTGTTGTTTTTTATTGGTCGTCATAAAAAAAAACATAAGGGGTAAAACTGTTCTTTTTTATTGGTCGTCATGAAAAAAAACATAAGGGGTAACACTTGTCTTTTTCAAAAAAAACATAAGGGGTAACACTGTTGTTTTGGTGAAATAAAATATAGGGGGTAACACTGTTGTTTTTTATTGGTCGTCATGAAAAAAAACATAAGGGGTAACACTGTTGTTTTTTATTGGTCGTCATGAAAAAAAGCATAAGGGGTAACACTGTTGTTTTTTATTGGTCGTCATGAAAAGAAACTTAAGGGGTAACATTGTTGTTTTTTATTGGTCGTCATGAAAAGAAACATAAGGGGTAACACTGTTGTCTTTTTCAAAAAAAAACATAAGGAGTAACACTGTTGTCTTTGTCAAATAAAATATAAGGGGTAACAATGTTGTTTTTTATTGGTCGTCATGAAAAGAAACATAAGGGGTAACACTGTTGTTTTTTATTGGTCGTCATGAAAAAAAACATAAGGGGTAACATGAAAAGAAACATAAGGGGTAACACTGTTGTTTTTTATTGGTCGTCATGAAAAAAAACATAAGGGGTAACACTGTTGTTATCTATTGGTCGTCAAAAACAAAACAAAAGGGGTAACACTGTTGTTTTTTATTGGTCGTCATGAAAAAAAACATAAGGGGTAACAATGTTGTCTTTTTCAAAAAAAACATAAGGGGTAACACTGTTGTTTTTGTCAAATAAAATATAAGGGGTAACACTGTTGTTTTTTATTGGTCGTGATGAAAAGAAACATAAGGGGTAACACTGTTGTTTTTTATTGGTCGTCATGAAAAAAAACATAAGGGGTAACAATGTTGTTTTTTATTGGTCGTCATGAAAAAAAACATAAGGGGTAACACTGTTGTTTTTTTCAAATAAAACATAAGGGGTAACACTGTTGTTTTTGTCAAATAAAATATAAGGGGTAACACTGTTGTTTTTTATTGGTCGTCATGAAAAAAAACATAAGGGGTAACATTGTTGTTTTTTATTGGTCGTCGTGAAAAAAAGCATAAGGGGTAGCACTGTTGTTTTTTATTGGTCGTCGTGAAAAAAAGCATAAGGCACTGTTGTTTTTTATTGGACTTCATAAAAAAAAACATAAGGGGTAACACTGTTGTCTTTTTAAAAAAAAACATAAGGGGTAACACTGTTGTTTTGGTGAAATAAAATATAGGGAGTATCACTGTTGTTTTTTATTGGTCGTCATGAAAAAAAACATAAGGGGTAACACTGTTGTTTTTGTCAAATAAAACATAAGGGGTAACACTGTTGTTTTTGTCAAATAAAATATAAGGGGTAACACTGTGGTTTTTTATTGGTCGCGATGAAAAGAAACATAAGGGGTAACACTGTTGTCTTTTTAAAAAAAAACATAAGGGGTAACACTGTTGTTTTGGTGAAATAAAATATAGGGAGTATCACTGTTGTTTTTTATTGGTCGTCATGAAAAAAAACATAAGGGGTAACACTGTTGTTTTTTATTGGTCGTCGTGAAAAAAAGCATAAGGGGTAGCACTGTTGTTTTTTATGGGACGTCTTGAAAAAAAACATAAGTGAATAACACTGTTGTCTTTTTCAAAAAAAACATAAGGGGTAACACTGTTGTTTTGGTGAAATAAAATATAGGGGGTAACACTGTTGTTTTTTATTGGTCGTCATAAAAAAAAACATAAGGGGTAAAACTGTTCTTTTTTATTGGTCGTCATGAAAAAAAACATAAGGGGTAACACTTGTCTTTTTCAAAAAAAACATAAGGGGTAACACTGTTGTTTTGGTGAAATAAAATATAGGGGGTAACACTGTTGTTTTTTATTGGTCGTCATGAAAAAAAACATAAGGGGTAACACTGTTGTTTTTTATTGGTCGTCGTGAAAAAAAGCATAAGGGGTAACACTGTTGTTTTTTATGGGGCGTCATGAAAAAAACATAAGGGGTAACACTGTTGTTTTTTATTGGTCGTCATGAAAAGAAACTTAAGGGGTAACACTGTTGTTTTTTATTGGTCGTCATGAAAAGAAACATAAGGGGTAACACTGTTGTCTTTTTCAAAAAAAAACATAAGGAGTAACACTGTTGTCTTTGTCAAATAAAATATAAGGGGTAACACTGTTGTTTTTTATGGGGCGTCATGAAAAGAAACATAAGGGGTAACACTGTTGTTTTTTATTGGTCGTCATGAAAAAAAACATAAGGGGTAACATGAAAAGAAACATAAGGGGTAACACTGTTGTTTTTTATTGGTCGTCGTGAAAAAAAGCATAAGGGGTAACACTGTTGTTTTTTATGGGGCGTCATGAAAAAAAACATAAGGGGTAACACTGTTGTTTTTTATTGGTCGTCATGAAAAGAAACATAAGGGGTAACACTTTTTTTTTATTGCTCTTCATGAAAAGAAACATAAGGGGTAACACTTGTCTTTTAAAAAAAAAACATAAGGAGTAACACTGTTGTCTTTGTCAAATAAAATATAAGGGGTAACACTGTTGTTTTTTATTGGTCGTCATGAAAAGAAACATAAGGGGTAACACTTGTTTTTTATTGGTCGTCATAAAAAAAAACACAAGGGGTAACACTGTTGTTTTTTATTGGTCGTCATGAAAAAAAACATAAGGTGTAACGCTGTTGTTTTTGTCAAATGAAACGTAAGGGGTAACACTGTTGTTTTTGTCAAATAAAATATAAGGGGTAACACTGTTGTTTTTTATTGGTCGTCATGAAAAAAAACATAAGGGGTAACGCTGTTGTTTTTTATTGGGCGTCATGAAAAAAAACAAAAGGGGTAACACTGTTGTCTATTTCAAAAAAAACATAAGGGGTAACACTGTTGTCTTTGTCAAAGAAAATATAAGGGGTAACAATGTTGTTTTTTATTGGTCGTCATGAAAAGAAACATAAGGGGTAACACTGTTGTTTTTTATTGGTCGTCATGAAAAAAAACATAAGGGGTAACACTGTTGTTTTTTTCAAATAAAACATAAGGGGTAACACTGTTGTTTTTGTCAAATAAAATATAAGGGGTAACACTGTTGTTTTTTATTGGTCGTCATGAAAAAAAACATAAGGGGTAACATTGTTGTTTTTTATTGGTCGTCGTGAAAAAAAGCATAAGGGGTAGCACTGTTGTTTTTTATGGGACGTCTCGAAAAAAAAAATAAGTGAATAACACTGTTGTCTTTTTCAAAAAAAACATAAGGGGTAACACTGTTGTTTTGGTGAAATAAAATATAGGGGGTAACACTGTTGTTTTTTATTGGTCGTCATGAAAAAAAACATAAGGGGTAACACTGTTGTTTTTTATTGGTCGTCGTGAAAAAAACATAAGGGGTAACACTGTTGTTTTTTATGGGGCGTCATGAAAAAAAACATAAGGGGTAACACTGTTGTTTTTTATTGGTCGTCATGAAAAGAAACATAAGGGGTAACACTGTTGTTTTTTATTGGTCGTCTTGAAAAAAAAAAAAAGGGGTAACGCTGTTTTTTTTTTATTGGGCGTCATGAAAAAAAACATAAGGGGTAACACTGTTGTCTTTTTCAAAAAAAATATAAGGGGTAACACTGTTGTTTTTTATTGGTCGTCATGAAAAGAAACATAAGGGGTAACACTGTTGTTTTTTATTGGTCGTCATGAAAAAAAACAAAAGGGGTAACACTGTTGTTTTTTATTGGTCGTCATAAAAAAAACATAAGGGGTAACACTGTTGTTTTTTATTGGTCGTCATGAAAAAAAACATAAGGGGTAACACTGTTGTCTTTGTCAAATAAAATATAAGAGGTAACACTGTTGTTTTTTATTGGTCGTCATGAAAAGAAACATACGGGGTAACACTGTTGTTTTTTATTGGTCATCATGAAAAAAACCACAAGGGGTAACACTTGTCTTTTTAAAAAAAAACATAAGGGGTAACACTGTTGTTTTTGTGAATTAAAACATAGGGGGTAACACTGTTGTTTTTTATTGGTCGTCATGAAAAAAAACATAAGGGGTAACATTGTTGTTTTTTAGTGGTCGTCGTGAAAAAAAACATAAGGGGTAACACAGTTGTTTTTGTCAAATAAAACATAAGGGGTAACACTGTTGTTTTTGTCAAATAAAACATAAGGGGTAACACTGTTGTTTTTTATTGGTCGTCGTGAAAAAAAGCATAAGGGGTAACACTGTTGTTTTTTATGGGGCGTCATGAAAAAAACATAAGGGGTAACACTGTTGTTTTTTATTGGTCGTCATGAAAAGAAACTTAAGGGGTAACACTGTTGTTTTTTATTGGTCGTCATGAAAAGAAACATAAGGGGTAACACTGTTGTCTTTTTCAAAAAAAAACATAAGGAGTAACACTGTTGTCTTTGTCAAATAAAATATAAGGGGTAACACTGTTGTTTTTTATTGGTCGTCATGAAAAGAAACATAAGGGGTAACACTGTTGTTTTTTATTGGTCGTCATGAAAAAAAACATAAGGGGTAACATGAAAAGAAACATAAGGGGTAACACTGTTGTTTTTTATTGGTCGTCGTGAAAAAAAGCATAAGGGGTAACACTGTTGTTTTTTATGGGGCGTCATAAAAAAAAACATAAGGGGTAGCACTGTTGTTTTTGTCAAATAAAACATAAGGGGTAACACTGTTGTTTTTGTCAAATAAAATATAAGGGGTAACACTGTGGTTTTTTATTGGTCGCGATGAAAAGAAACATAAGGGGTAACACTGTTGTCTTTTTAAAAAAAAACATAAGGGGTAACACTGTTGTTTTGGTGAAATAAAATATAGGGAGTATCACTGTTGTTTTTTATTGGTCGTCATGAAAAAAAACATAAGGGGTAACACTGTTGTTTTTTATTGGTCGTCGTGAAAAAAAGCATAAGGGGTAGCACTGTTGTTTTTTATGGGACGTCTTGAAAAAAAACATAAGTGAATAACACTGTTGTCTTTTTCAAAAAAAACATAAGGGGTAACACTGTTGTTTTGGTGAAATAAAATATAGGGGGTAACACTGTTGTTTTTTATTGGTCGTCATAAAAAAAAACATAAGGGGTAAAACTGTTCTTTTTTATTGGTCGTCATGAAAAAAAACATAAGGGGTAACACTTGTCTTTTTCAAAAAAAACATAAGGGGTAACACTGTTGTTTTGGTGAAATAAAATATAGGGGGTAACACTGTTGTTTTTTATTGGTCGTCATGAAAAAAAACATAAGGGGTAACACTGTTGTTTTTTATTGGTCGTCGTGAAAAAAAGCATAAGGGGTAACACTGTTGTTTTTTATGGGGCGTCATGAAAAAAACATAAGGGGTAACACTGTTGTTTTTTATTGGTCGTCATGAAAAGAAACTTAAGGGGTAACACTGTTGTTTTTTATTGGTCGTCATGAAAAGAAACATAAGGGGTAACACTGTTGTCTTTTTCAAAAAAAAACATAAGGAGTAACACTGTTGTCTTTGTCAAATAAAATATAAGGGGTAACACTGTTGTTTTTTATTGGTCGTCATGAAAAGAAACATAAGGGGTAACACTGTTGTTTTTTATTGGTCGTCATGAAAAAAAACATAAGGGGTAACATGAAAAGAAACATAAGGGGTAACACTGTTGTTTTTTATTGGTCGTCGTGAAAAAAAGCATAAGGGGTAACACTGTTGTTTTTTATGGGGCGTCATGAAAAAAAACATAAGGGGTAACACTGTTGTTTTTTATTGGTCGTCATGAAAAGAAACATAAGGGGTAACACTTTTTTTTTATTGCTCTTCATGAAAAGAAACATAAGGGGTAACACTTGTCTTTTAAAAAAAAAACATAAGGAGTAACACTGTTGTCTTTGTCAAATAAAATATAAGGGGTAACACTGTTGTTTTTTATTGGTCGTCATGAAAAGAAACATAAGGGGTAACACTTGTTTTTTATTGGTCGTCATAAAAAAAAACACAAGGGGTAACACTGTTGTTTTTTATTGGTCGTCATGAAAAAAAA
This sequence comes from Gadus morhua, assembly GCF_902167405.1. Taxonomy (NCBI): domain Eukaryota; kingdom Metazoa; phylum Chordata; class Actinopteri; order Gadiformes; family Gadidae; genus Gadus; species Gadus morhua. The sequence goes on along the minus strand of NC_044070.1, from coordinate 25,157,485 downwards.
CATAAGGTGTAACGCTGTTGTTTTTGTCAAATGAAACGTAAGGGGTAACACTGTTGTTTTTGTCAAATAAAATATAAGGGGTAACACTGTTGTTTTTTATTGGTCGTCATGAAAAAAAACATAAGGGGTAACGCTGTTGTTTTTTATTGGGCGTCATGAAAAAAAACAAAAGGGGTAACACTGTTGTCTATTTCAAAAAAAACATAAGGGGTAACACTGTTGTCTTTGTCAAAGAAAATATAAGGGGTAACAATGTTGTTTTTTATTGGTCGTCATGAAAAGAAACATAAGGGGTAACACTGTTGTTTTTTATTGGTCGTCATGAAAAAAAACATAAGGGGTAACACTGTTGTTTTTTTCAAATAAAACATAAGGGGTAACACTGTTGTTTTTGTCAAATAAAATATAAGGGGTAACACTGTTGTTTTTTATTGGTCGTCATGAAAAAAAACATAAGGGGTAACATTGTTGTTTTTTATTGGTCGTCGTGAAAAAAAGCATAAGGGGTAGCACTGTTGTTTTTTATGGGACGTCTCGAAAAAAAAAATAAGTGAATAACACTGTTGTCTTTTTCAAAAAAAACATAAGGGGTAACACTGTTGTTTTGGTGAAATAAAATATAGGGGGTAACACTGTTGTTTTTTATTGGTCGTCATGAAAAAAAACATAAGGGGTAACACTGTTGTTTTTTATTGGTCGTCGTGAAAAAAACATAAGGGGTAACACTGTTGTTTTTTATGGGGCGTCATGAAAAAAAACATAAGGGGTAACACTGTTGTTTTTTATTGGTCGTCATGAAAAGAAACATAAGGGGTAACACTGTTGTTTTTTATTGGTCGTCTTGAAAAAAAAAAAAAGGGGTAACGCTGTTTTTTTTTTATTGGGCGTCATGAAAAAAAACATAAGGGGTAACACTGTTGTCTTTTACAAAAAAAATATAAGGGGTAACACTGTTGTTTTTTATTGGTCGTCATGAAAAGAAACATAAGGGGTAACACTGTTGTTTTTTATTGGTCGTCATGAAAAAAAACAAAAGGGGTAACACTGTTGTTTTTTATTGGTCGTCATAAAAAAAACATAAGGGGTAACACTGTTGTTTTTTATTGGTCGTCATGAAAAAAAACATAAGGGGTAACACTGTTGTCTTTGTCAAATAAAATATAAGAGGTAACACTGTTGTTTTTTATTGGTCGTCATGAAAAGAAACATACGGGGTAACACTGTTGTTTTTTATTGGTCATCATGAAAAAAACCACAAGGGGTAACACTTGTCTTTTTAAAAAAAAACATAAGGGGTAACACTGTTGTTTTTGTGAATTAAAACATAGGGGGTAACACTGTTGTTTTTTATTGGTCGTCATGAAAAAAAACATAAGGGGTAACATTGTTGTTTTTTAGTGGTCGTCGTGAAAAAAAACATAAGGGGTAACACAGTTGTTTTTGTCAAATAAAACATAAGGGGTAACACTGTTGTTTTTGTCAAATAAAACATAAGGGGTAACACTGTTGTTTTTTATTGGTCGTCGTGAAAAAAAGCATAAGGGGTAACACTGTTGTTTTTTATGGGGCGTCATGAAAAAAACATAAGGGGTAACACTGTTGTTTTTTATTGGTCGTCATGAAAAGAAACTTAAGGGGTAACACTGTTGTTTTTTATTGGTCGTCATGAAAAGAAACATAAGGGGTAACACTGTTGTCTTTTTCAAAAAAAAACATAAGGAGTAACACTGTTGTCTTTGTCAAATAAAATATAAGGGGTAACACTGTTGTTTTTTATTGGTCGTCATGAAAAGAAACATAAGGGGTAACACTGTTGTTTTTTATTGGTCGTCATGAAAAAAAACATAAGGGGTAACATGAAAAGAAACATAAGGGGTAACACTGTTGTTTTTTATTGGTCGTCGTGAAAAAAAGCATAAGGGGTAACACTGTTGTTTTTTATGGGGCGTCATGAAAAAAAACATAAGGGGTAACACTGTTGTTTTTTATTGGTCGTCATGAAAAGAAACATAAGGGGTAACACTTTTTTTTTATTGCTCTTCATGAAAAGAAACATAAGGGGTAACACTTGTCTTTTAAAAAAAAAACATAAGGAGTAACACTGTTGTCTTTGTCAAATAAAATATAAGTGGTAACACTGTTGTTTTTTATTGGTCGTCATGAAAAGAAACATAAGGGGTAACACTTGTTTTTTATTGGTCGTCATAAAAAAAAACACAAGGGGTAACACTGTTGTTTTTTATTGGTCGTCATGAAAAAAAACATAAGGTGTAACGCTGTTGTTTTTGTCAAATGAAACGTAAGGGGTAACACTGTTGTTTTTGTCAAATAAAATATAAGGGGTAACACTGTTGTTTTTTATTGGTCGTCATGAAAAAAAACATAAGGGGTAACGCTGTTGTTTTTTATTGGGCGTCATGAAAAAAAACAAAAGGGGTAACACTGTTGTCTATTTCAAAAAAAACATAAGGGGTAACACTGTTGTCTTTGTCAAAGAAAATATAAGGGGTAACAATGTTGTTTTTTATTGGTCGTCATGAAAAGAAACATAAGGGGTAACACTGTTGTTTTTTATTGGTCGTCATGAAAAAAAACATAAGGGGTAACACTGTTGTTTTTTATTGGTCGTCATAAAAAAAAACATAAGGGGTAACACTGTTCTTTTTTATTGGTCGTCATGAAAAAAAACATAAGGGGTAACACTGTTTTCTTTGTCAAATAAAATATAAGGGGTAACACTGTTGTTTTTTATTAGTCGTCATGAAAAGAAACATAAGGGGTAACACTGTCGTTTTTTATTGGTCATCATGAAAAAAAACATAAGGGGTAACACTTGTCTTTTTCAAAAAAAACATAAGGGGTAACACTGTTGTTTTGGTGAAATAAAATATAGGGGGTAACACTGTTGTTTTTTATTGGTCGTCATGAAAAAAAACATAAGGGGTAACACTGTTGTTTTTTATTGGTCGTCATGAAAAAAAGCATAAGGGGTAACACTGTTGTTTTTTATTGGTCGTCATGAAAAGAAACTTAAGGGGTAACATTGTTGTTTTTTATTGGTCGTCATGAAAAGAAACATAAGGGGTAACACTGTTGTCTTTTTCAAAAAAAAACATAAGGAGTAACACTGTTGTCTTTGTCAAATAAAATATAAGGGGTAACAATGTTGTTTTTTATTGGTCGTCATGAAAAGAAACATAAGGGGTAACACTGTTGTTTTTTATTGGTCGTCATGAAAAAAAACATAAGGGGTAACATGAAAAGAAACATAAGGGGTAACACTGTTGTTTTTTATTGGTCGTCATGAAAAAAAACATCAGGGGTAACACTGTTGTTATCTATTGGTCGTCAAAAACAAAACAAAAGGGGTAACACTATTGTTTTTTATTGGTCGTCATGAAAAAAAACATAAGGGGTAACAATGTTGTCTTTTTCAAAAAAAACATAAGGGGTAACACTGTTGTTTTTGTCAAATAAAATATAAGGGGTAACACTGTTGTTTTTTATTGGTCGTTATGAAAAGAAACATAAGGGGTAACACTGTTGTTTTTTATTGGTCGTCATGAAAAAAAACATAAGGGGTAACAATGTTGTTTTTTATTGGTCGTCATGAAAAAAAACATAAGGGGTAACACTGTTGTTTTTTTCAAATAAAACATAAGGGGTAACACTGTTGTTTTTGTCAAATAAAATATAAGGGGTAACACTGTTGTTTTTTATTGGTCGTCATGAAAAAAAACATAAGGGGTAACATTGTTGTTTTTTATTGGTCGTCGTGAAAAAAAGCATAAGGGGTAGCACTGTTGTTTTTTATGGGACGTCTCGAAAAAAAAAATAAGTGAATAACACTGTTGTCTTTTTCAAAAAAAACATAAGGGGTAACACTGTTGTTTCGGTGAAATAAAATATAGGGGGTAACACTGTTGTTTTTTATTGGTCGTCATGAAAAAAAACATAAGGGGTAACACTGTTGTTTTTTATTGGTCGTCGTGAAAAAAACATAAGGGGTAACACTGTTGTTTTTTATGGGGCGTCATGAAAAAAAACATAAGGGGTAACACTGTTGTTTTTTATTGGTCGTCATGAAAAGAAACATAAGGGGTAACACTGTTGTTTTTTATTGGTCGTCTTGAAAAAAAAAAAAAGGGGTAACGCTGTTTTTTTTTTATTGGGCGTCATGAAAAAAAACATAAGGGGTAACACTGTTGTCTTTTTCAAAAAAAATATAAGGGGTAACACTGTTGTTTTTTATTGGTCGTCATGAAAAGAAACATAAGGGGTAACACTGTTGTTTTTTATTGGTCGTCATGAAAAAAAACAAAAGGGGTAACACTGTTGTTTTTTATTGGTCGTCATAAAAAAAACATAAGGGGTAACACTGTTGTTTTTTATTGGTCGTCATGAAAAAAAACATAAGGGGTAACACTGTTGTCTTTGTCAAATAAAATATAAGAGGTAACACTGTTGTTTTTTATTGGTCGTCATGAAAAGAAACATACGGGGTAACACTGTTGTTTTTTATTGGTCATCATGAAAAAAACCACAAGGGGTAACACTTGTCTTTTTAAAAAAAAACATAAGGGGTAAAACTGTTGTTTTTGTGAATTAAAACATAGGGGGTAACACTGTTGTTTTTTATTGGTCGTCATGAAAAAAAACATAAGGGGTAACATTGTTGTTTTTTAGTGGTCGTCGTGAAAAAAAACATAAGGGGTAACACAGTTGTTTTTGTCAAATAAAACATAAGGGGTAACACTGTTGTTTTTGTCAAATAAAATATAAGGGGTAACACTGATGTTTTTTATTGGTCGTCATGAAAAGAAACATAAGGGGTAACACTGTTATTTTTTATTGGTCGTCATGAAAAGAAACATAAGGGGTAACACTGTTGTTTTTTATTGGTCATCATGAAAAAAACATAAGGGGTAACACTTGTCTTTTTAAAAAAAAACATAAGGGGTAACACTGTTGTTTTGGTGAAATAAAATATAGGGGGTAACACTGTTGTTTTTTATTGGTCGTCATGAAATAAAACATAAGGGGTAACATTGTTGTTTTTTATTGGTCGTCGTGAAAAAAAACCTGAGGGGTAACACTGTTGTTTTTGTCAAATAAAACATAAGGGGTAACACTGTTGTTTTTGTCAAATAAAATATATGGGGTAACACTGATGTTTTTTATTGGTCGTCATGAAAAGAAACATAAGGGGTAACACTGTTGTTTTTTATTGGTCGTCATGAAAAGAAACATAAGGGGTAACACTGTTGTTTTTTATTGGTCGTCATGAAAAAAAACATAAGGGGTAACACTGTTGTCTTTTTCAAAAAAAACATAAGGGGTAACACTGTTCTTTTTTATTTGTCGTCATGAAAAGAAACATAAGGGGTAACACTGTTGTTTTTTTCAAAAAAAACATAAGGGGTAACACTGTTGTTTTTGTCAAATAAAATATAAGGGGTAACACTGTTATTTTTTATTGGTCGTCATGAAAAGAAACATAAGGGGTCATACTGTTGTTTTTGTCAAATAAAATATCAGGGGAAACACTGTTGTTTTTTATTGGTCGTGATGAAAAGAAGCATACGGGGTAACACTGTTGTTTTTCATTGGTCGTCATGAAATAAAACATAAGGGGTAACACTGTTGTTTTTTATTGGTCGTCATGAAAGAAAACATAAGGGGTAACAATGTTGTTTTTTATTTGTCGTCGTGAAAAAAAGCATAAGGGGTAACACTGGTGTCTTTTTTATTGGGCGTCATGAAAAAAAACATAAGGGGTAACACTGTTGTTTTTGTCAAATAAAATATAAGGGGTAACACTGTTGTTTTTTATTGGTCGTCATGAAAAGAAACATAAGGGGTAATACTGTTGTCTTTGTCAAATAGAATATAAGGGGTAACACTGTTGTTTTTTATTGGTCGTCATGAAAAGAAACATAAGGGGTTACACTGTTGTTTTTTATTGGTCGTCATGAAAAAAAACATAAGGGGTAACACTGTTGTCTTTTTCAAAAAAAACATAAGGGGTAACACTGTTGTTTTTTATTTGTCGTCATGAAAAGAAACATAAGGGGTAACACTGTTGTTTTTTTCAAAAAAAACATAAGGGGTAACACTGTTGTTTTTGTCAAATAAAATATAAGGGGTAACACTGTTGTTTTTTATTGGTCGTCATGAAAAGAAACATAAGGGGTAATACTGTTGTTTTTGTCAAATAAAATATAAGGGGTAACACTGTTGTTTTTTATGGTCGTGATGAAAAGAAGCATACGGGGTAACACTGTTGTTTTTTATTGGTCGTCATGACATAAAACATAAGGGGTAACAATGTTGTTTTTTATTGGTCGTCGTGAAAAAAAGCATAAGGGGTAACACTGTTGTTTTTAATTGGTCGTCATGAAAAAAAACATAAGGGGTAACACTGTTGTTTTTGTCAAATAAAATATAAGGGGTAACACCTTTGTTTTTTATTGGTCGTCATGAAAAGAAACATAAGGGGTAATACTGTTGTCTTTGTCAAATAAAATATAAGGGGTTACTCTGTTGTTTTTTATTGGTAGTCATGAAAAGAAACATAAGGGGTAACACTGTTGTTTTTTATTGGTCGTCATGAAAAAAAACATAAGGGGTAACACTGTTGTTTTTTCAAAAAAAACATAAGGGGTAACACTGTTGTTTTTTATTTGTCGTCATGAAAAGAAACATAAGGGGTAACACTGTTGTTTTTTTCAAAAAAAACATAAGGGGTAACACTGTTGTTTTTTTTTCAAATAAAATATAAGGGGTAACACTGTTGTTTTTTATTGGTTGTCATGAAAAGAAACATAAGGGGTAACACTGTTGTTTTTTATTGGTCGTCATGAAAAAAAACATAAGGGGTAACACTGTTGTCTTTTTCAAAAAAAACATAAGGGGTAACACTGTTGTTTTTTATTTGTCGTCATGAAAAGAAACATAAGGGGTAACACTGTTGTTTTTTTCAAAAAAAACATAAGGGGTAACACTGTTGTTTTTGTCAAATAAAATATAAGGGGTAACACTGTTGTTTTTTATTGGTCGTCATGAAAAGAAACATAAGGGGTCATACTGTTGTTTTTGTCAAATAAAATATCAGGGGAAACACTGTTGTTTTTTATTGGTCGTGATGAAAAGAAGCATACGGGGTAACACTGTTGTTTTTCATTGGTCGTCATGAAATAACACATAAGGGGTAACACTGTTGTTTTTTATTGGTCGTCATGAAAGAAAACATAAGGGGTAACAATGTTGTTTTTTATTTGTCGTCGTGAAAAAAAGCATAAGGGGTAACACTGGTGTCTTTTTTATTGGGCGTCATGAAAAAAAACATAAGGGGTAACACTGTTGTTTTTGTCAAATAAAATATAAGGGGTAACACTGTTGTTTTTTATTGGTCGTCATGAAAAGAAACATAAGGGGTAATACTGTTGTCTTTGTCAAATAGAATATAAGGGGTAACACTGTTGTTTTTTATTGGTCGTCATGAAAAGAAACATAAGGGGTTACACTGTTGTTTTTTATTGGTCGTCATGAAAAAAAACATAAGGGGTAACACTGTTGTCTTTTTCAAAAAAAACATAAGGGGTAACACTGTTGTTTTTTATTTGTCGTCATGAAAAGAAACATAAGGGGTAACACTGTTGTTTTTTTCAAAAAAAACATAAGGGGTAACACTGTTGTTTTTGTCAAATAAAATATAAGGGGTAACACTGTTGTTTTTTATTGGTCGTCATGAAAAGAAACATAAGGGGTAATACTGTTGTTTTTGTCAAATAAAATATAAGGGGTAACACTGTTGTTTTTTATGGTCGTGATGAAAAGAAGCATACGGGGTAACACTGTTGTTTTTTATTGGTCGTCATGACATAAAACATAAGGGGTAACAATGTTGTTTTTTATTGGTCGTCGTGAAAAAAAGCATAAGGGGTAACACTGTTGTTTTTAATTGGTCGTCATGAAAAAAAACATAAGGGGTAACACTGTTGTTTTTGTCAAATAAAATATAAGGGGTAACACCTTTGTTTTTTATTGGTCGTCATGAAAAGAAACATAAGGGGTAATACTGTTGTCTTTGTCAAATAAAATATAAGGGGTTACTCTGTTGTTTTTTATTGGTCGTCATGAAAAGAAACATAAGGGGTAACACTGTTGTTTTTTATTGGTCGTCATGAAAAAAAACATAAGGGGTAACACTGTTGTTTTTTCAAAAAAAACATAAGGGGTAACACTGTTGTTTTTTATTTGTCGTCATGAAAAGAAACATAAGGGGTAACACTGTTGTTTTTTTCAAAAAAAACATAAGGGGTAACACTGTTGTTTTTTTTTCAAATAAAATATAAGGGGTAACACTGTTGTTTTTTATTGGTTGTCATGAAAAGAAACATAAGGGGTAACACTGTTGTTTTTTATTGGTCGTCATGAAAAAAAACATAAGGGGTAACACTGTTGTCTTTTTCAAAAAAAACATAAGGGGTAACACTGTTGTTTTTTATTTGTCGTCATGAAAAGAAACATAAGGGGTAACACTGTTGTTTTTTTCAAAAAAAACATAAGGGGTAACACTGTTGTTTTTGTCAAATAAAATATAAGGGGTAACACTGTTGTTTTTTATTGGTCGTCATGAAAAGAAACATAAGGGGTCATACTGTTGTTTTTGTCAAATAAAATATCAGGGGAAACACTGTTGTTTTTTATTGGTCGTGATGAAAAGAAGCATACGGGGTAACACTGTTGTTTTTCATTGGTCGTCATGAAATAAAACATAAGGGGTAACACTGTTGTTTTTTATTGGTCGTCGTGAAAAAAAGCATAAGGGGTAACACTGTTGTTTTTAATTGGTCGTCATGAAAAAAAACATAAGGGGTAACACTGTTGTTTTTGTCAAATAAAATATAAGGGGTAACACCTTTGTTTTTTATTGGTCGTCATGAAAAGAAACATAAGGGGTAATACTGTTGTCTTTGTCAAATAAAATATAAGGGGTTACTCTGTTGTTTTTTATTGGTCGTCATGAAAAGAAACATAAGGGGTAACACTGTTGTTTTTTATTGGTCGTCATGAAAAAAAACATAAGGGGTAACACTGTTGTTTTTTCAAAAAAAACATAAGGGGTAACACTGTTGTTTTTTATTTGTCGTCATGAAAAGAAACATAAGGGGTAACACTGTTGTTTTTTTCAAAAAAAACATAAGGGGTAACACTGTTGTTTTTTTTTCAAATAAAATATAAGGGGTAACACTGTTGTTTTTTATTGGTTGTCATGAAAAGAAACATAAGGGGTAACACTGTTGTTTTTTATTGGTCGTCATGAAAAAAAACATAAGGGGTAACACTGTTGTCTTTTTCAAAAAAAACATAAGGGGTAACACTGTTGTTTTTTATTTGTCGTCATGAAAAGAAACATAAGGGGTAACACTGTTGTTTTTTTCAAAAAAAACATAATATAATTTGTGTTTGAAATTGTAAATAATTATACTTGAAGAAAATACTTTTGTTTTGAGAATTTTTTTGGAGCAGAAGGGCAAAAGCTCGCTTGATCTTGATTTTCAGTATGAGTACAGACTCTGTTGTTTTTGTCAAATAAAATATAAGGGGTAACACTGTTGTTTTTTATTGGTCGTCATGAAAAGAAACATAAGGGGTCATACTGTTGTTTTTGTCAAATAAAATATCAGGGGAAACACTGTTGTTTTTTATTGGTCGTGATGAAAAGAAGCATACGGGGTAACACTGTTGTTTTTCATTGGTCGTCATGAAATAAAACATAAGGGGTAACACTGTTGTTTTTTATTGGTCGTCATGAAAGAAAACATAAGGGGTAACAATTTTGTTTTTTATTTGTCGTCGTGAAAAAAAGCATAAGGGGTAACACTGGTGTCTTTTTTATTGGGCGTCATGAAAAAAAACATAAGGGGTAACACTGTTGTTTTTGTCAAATAAAATATAAGGGGTAACACTGTTGTTTTTTATTGGTCGTCATGAAAAGAAACATAAGGGGTAATACTGTTGTCTTTGTCAAATAAAATATAAGGGGTAACACTGTTGTTTTTTATTGGTCGTCATGAAAAGAAACATAAGGGGTTACACTGTTGTTTTTTCTTGGTCGTCATGAAAAAAAACATAAGGGGTAACACTGTTGTCTTTTTCAAAAAAAACATAAGGGGTAACACTGTTGTTTTTTATTTGTCGTCATGAAAAGAAACATAAGGGGTAACACTGTTGTTTTTTTCAAAAAAAACATAAGGGGTAACACTGTTGTTTTTGTCAAATAAAATATAAGGGGTAACACTGTTGTTTTTTATTGGTCGTCATGAAAAGAAACATAAGGGGTAATACTGTTGTTTTTGTCAAATAAAATATAAGGGGTAACACTGTTGTTTTTTATGGTCGTGATGAAAAGAAGCATACGGGGTAACACTGTTGTTTTTTATTGGTCGTCATGACATAAAACATAAGGGGTAACAATGTTGTTTTTTATTGGTCGTCGTGAAAAAAAGCATAAGGGGTAACACTGTTGTTTTTAATTGGTCGTCATGAAAAAAAACATAAGGGGTAACACTGTTGTTTTTGTCAAATAAAATATAAGGGGTAACACTGTTGTTTTTTATTGGTCGTCATGAAAAGAAACATAAGGGGTAATACTGTTGTCTTTGTCAAATAAAATATAAGGGGTTACTCTGTGGTTTTTTATTGGTCGTCATGAAAAGAAACATAAGGGGTAACACTGTTGTTTTTTATTGGTCGTCATGAAAAAAAACATAAGGGGTAACACTGTTGTTTTTTCAAAAAAAACATAAGGGGTAACACTGTTGTTTTTTATTTGTCGTCATGAAAAGAAACATAAGGGGTAACACTGTTGTTTTTTTCAAAAAAAACATAAGGGGTAACACTGTTGTTTTTTTTTCAAATAAAATATAAGGGGTAACACTGTTGTTTTTTATTGGTTGTCATGAAAAGAAACATAAGGGGTAACACTGTTGTTTTTTATTGGTCGTCATGAAAAAAAACATAAGGGGTAACACTGTTGTCTTTTTCAAAAAAAACATAAGGGGTAACACTGTTGTTTTTTATTTGTCGTCATGAAAAGAAACATAAGGGGTAACACTGTTGTTTTTTTCAAAAAAAACATAAGGGGTAACACTGTTGTTTTTGTCAAATAAAATATAAGGGGTAACACTGTTGTTTTTTATTGGTCGTCATGAAAAGAAACATAAGGGGTAATACTGTTGTTTTTGTCAAATAAAACATAAGGGGTAACACTGTTGTCTTTTTCAAAAAAAACATAAGGGGTAACACTGTTGTTTTTTATTTGTCGTCATGAAAAGAAACATAAGGGGTAACACTGTTGTTTTTTTCAAAAAAAACATAAGGGGTAACACTGTTGTTTTTGTCAAATAAAATATAAGGGGTAACACTGTTGTTTTTTATTGGTCGTCATGAAAAGAAACATAAGGGGTAATACTGTTGTTTTTGTCAAATAAAATATAAGGGGTAACACTGTTGTTTTTTATTGGTCGTGATGAAAAGAAGCATACGGGGTAACACTGTTGTTTTTTATTGGTCGTCATGAAATAAAACATAAGGGGTAACAATGTTGTTTTTTATTGGTCGTCGTGAAAAAAAGCATAAGGGGTAACACTGTTGTTTTTAATTGGTCGTCATGAAAAAAAACATATGGGGTAACATTGTTATTTTTTATTGGTCGTCATGAAAAAAAGCATAAGGGGTAACACTGTTGTTTTTAATTGGTCGTCATGAAAAAAAACATATGGGGTAACATTGTTATTTTTTATTGGTCGTCATGAAAAAAAACATAAGGGGTAACACTGTTGTCTTTGTCAAATAAAATATAAGGGGTAACACTGTAGTTTTTTATCAGTCGTCGTGAAAAAACCATAAGGGGTAACACTATCGTTTTTTATTGGTCGTCATGAAAAAAAACATGAGGGGTAACACTTGTTTTTTATTGGTCGTCATGAAGAAAAACATAGGGGGTTACACTGTTGTTTTTATTGGTCGTCATGAAAAAAAACATAAGGGGTAACACTGTTGTTTTTTATTGGGCGTCATGAAAAAAAACACAAGGGGTAACACTGTTGTTTTTATCAAATTAAACATGAGGGGTAGCACTGTCGTTTTTATCAAATGAAACATGAGGGGTAACACTGTCGTTTTTTATCGGTCGTTATGAAAAAAACATAAGGGGTAACTCTGTTGTTTTTCATTGGTCGTCATGAAAGAAAACATAAGGGGTAACACTGTTGTTTAAAGCCACCATGAAGTACAGCTAGGAAGCTTCAATGATGAGGCAGCACAATGTACATTGTGAACGTGCATTTGCCTGTCCATTTAATGAAGTGGTGTCCAAGTTGATTGATAGTGTGAAACTAAATAAACCAATGAGGTAAAAAGCACCAGAGCAGGTTGCTAGTACCATGGACAGTATCAGAACGATAACCTGTTGAACTAAATGGATGTGGTAGGCTACACCACGGGATGCATCTGCAGACCACCACCACATAAGTAAAGGTAAGACACGATATTTATTGCTTAAGATTTGCTGGTGCTGTGGCAAGGTCTTTTGTGTTTTTTGTATTCAAGTGGTCGGCTGTTTTAACTTGCAATTGATAGTCGGTGGAGTGGGGTCATCCCTATGTTCCCTAGGGAGTAGGGTCTGTCTGCGTCCTGCAAGACGGAGGCGTAACTTGTAGTAGGAGGCGTAACTTGTACTACGAGGCGTAACTTGTACTTTTCTAAATCGCGGTCCACGCAAGATCTTCTCTTTTCGCGGTAAAAAAAAAGCCTTGTAAATCACGGTTCACACAAGATCTTCATTGAAGTCGGATCTTCAGGTATTCATGTCGGTAAGTAAAAAAGTGGATCAACACGAATGATTTTTTTTGTTTTTACAAGCTTAATGAACTCTAGAACTAGGGCATACTACTTGTGGTTGTGATACTGTTTTACATTCTTTACGAAATGTTGGGACGCTTAGGCCTATTGTTTTAACGTTGGAAGAAACCCCAGCTTTCGCCACCTCGGTGAAGTTAGTTCGATGCACACGTTTGAGATGCACACTGAACAGTCACAAAATACTCTATACTGTACAGCAGGCCTATTCAACTAGCGGCCCGTGGGCCAAATGTGGCCCCTCTTAATTTTTTTCTGGCCCGCAAGAGCATGCAAAAAATAAATAAAATAAAGGAGAAACATAGTTGCATGCAAATCAGGTTTCTGTTTGTCGCCGGTGATACTAGCCAGTATCAGTACCCCACAATCAGGAACTGGCATCACTTATTCTGACAATGTTTGGCTCGACCGATACGTGTGAGTCTAGCTTTTCTCATATGAATGACATTAGAACAAGTGCACTTTGCTCCATGACCTATGAGAAGCTGCATGAGTGTCTCAGGATGAGCCAAACTAGGCAAACAAGGCAGTGCAATCTTTCTCACAGAATCACTGGCTCAAAATGTCTCATATGTGAAGTAGTTCTGTTTTGTGATGATTCAAACAACATTGTTGAATTCTAAATACGTGTCCAAAATATGTGAGAACAAAATCTTTTATAATGATACGATTAAAAGTGAAGAAGGAAGGAATGCGTCTGACAAGTTTATTCCATGTAGTAGTACTATATTAAGTTAACACTACTTTAAGTACGATTTATTTGTAGCATATCATTCACGTAGTTTTACTCTGTGTGGCCCATGAACCCCCAGTGATTTTCCTTTTCGGCCCACTTGTTAAGGAGGTTGAATAGCCCTGCTGTACAGGCTATTAGATGTTGATTGCTTCTTTCTGCCCCGAGTTTGCACAGTGCAACAGTGATGATGTACCTGTGAAATTCATGTATTGAAGCCTGGCAAATACATATAAAATGAGGGCTTGTAATGTGAACGCTTTATGAAGGCTTTCTCGTAACTATCCTCCTGTTAGTGACATTGTTCTTGTCTTGTTTCTATCAGTAATATTTATTTTAATTCATTGTTTTCTATCTTTTGGACCTTGAAAACATGCAGCATGCGATCAATAACAATATTTATTCAATACAATTATTTGAATTATTAATCTGCTGTCTTTAATTCTTTGAATTATTAATCTGCAGTCTTTTTGTTAAAGGTATAAAGGGATTAAGTAGGCTAAACTTACGCAGGTTCCCCACGTTAAACTGCTATGCTGCTACTGCATTTCATTAGTTTTGTATCTATACTCTGCTAGTGACAATAAAGTTTAATCAAATCAAAAATATATTTATTTTTGTATTGTCATTGTAAACAGCTTCTTTTCTTAAATGAATGTGACTCAGGGATGTCAGTTTCAAGTAAGGCTATGATTAAGCTAATCAAGAGCATATCAAGATTAAGCTAATCAAGAGCATATTTTTAAATGAGCGGGTCGGGTGCATTATTTTTATATAAGGCCTAATATTTGAGGTCCGAGTTGCGGTCATTTAGGTACCCGCGCACCACTGCTACGCACAGATCACTTTCGCGATTTAGAAAAGTACTAGACGCCTCCGACGACAAGTTACGCCGCCGACTACAAGTTACGCCTCCTACTACAAGTTACGCCTCCGTCTTGCAGGACGCAGACAGATACTATTGAACATAGGACCCATTTTTTAAAAAAGGTCCTATGTTCCCCGTTTTTCCCAAAAAGGGTCCTATGTTCCCCGCAATCTATCAATCTTTAAAAAATATTTAAACTTTGACGCGACCTTCGCGTGATGACAGCCAATCGGCGTTCAACAGCGTGGCCACTGAGTGACATTTGTAACGTAACAGCCAATCAGCGTTCAACCGGCCAACTCAGTACAGTGCAGTCCGGGAGGAACTGCAGCATGGAGGAGAAAGTGATTGTTGCCGTTTGCGACTCCTGGAGCTCTTTATATAATAGTATATAATATAATATAATTGTATAATAATATCACGGCCAAAAGCTCTGTGCGCCTCTCCGGATGGCCGTAGCGCGGAGAGCTCTGTAGGGATTGGGCTTCTCTGGGTTTGTTTACCGGCGTATGAATAGACTGCGTCAGGTTCTCCGACGTCTCTCCCTCTTCCACAAAAGGTAAAGACATGCAATGGTAGTTATCTCGGCCGGAGTTTGGCAGTAATTGTGGAAAAAGTAACAGACCGGGGAACATAGGACCCTTTTTGGGAAAAGCGGGGAACATAGGACCCTTTTTTTAAAAAAGGGTCCTATGTTCCCCAGTCTCATACAAAGAGGGGAACCCGGGGAACATAGGACCCGGGGAACATAGACACGCTCCCGATGGAGTCAGTCTCTTGTTGACACAAAGTGATTTTTGGTCATTCTTGCTTTGCTTGAATTCTGGATTAATTGTGGGGTGTGCATGAGTTTTGGTCAGAATGCCTGAGGTAGGCTAGTTTTGATGGAATGCGTGTTGTGAATTGAGAACAGCCAGCTCATGATGTGATACAGCGTTCAGCTGTGCAACAAATATTGTTTTCTTTTTCAATCTTGACGACTTTTGTAGTGCTGTATGTAGCCACACGTTTGGCCCTTCTGAACACGCAGTTAATTTCCTTTCCTAGCTCCTCTTGTTTATGTTGTTAGCTTAATAATAAATAATAATACATTTAATTTAGAGGCGCCTTTCAAGACACCCAAGGTCACCTTACAGAGCATATAGTCATCATACATTTTTTAAAAAAACAAGACTGTGTAAAAATAAATAAACATAAGCAATAAGAAATAAATAAAACAAAAACAAGACAAAACAAAACAAAAAAACAATCAAAACAGTGATCAGTTAGACGTTGTGTGCGAGTTTGAACAGGTGAGTTTTGAGTTGTGACTTGAAGGTTGTAATGGTGTCTGATTGTTTTATGTGTGGGGGGAGGGAGTTCCAGAGCCTGGGTGCTGAACAGCTGAATGACCAAGCACCCATTGTAGTGAGTCGTGATGTGGGGATACATAGTAGTCCAGCAGAGGTTGAGCGGAGGGACCGGGAGGGAGTGTATTCTTGGAGGAGGTCGCAGAGATAACTGGGGGCTAGGTTGTGGAGAGCTTTGTAGGTGAGGAGTAGGGTTTTGTATTGGATACGGTAGTGTACTGGGAGCCAGTGAAGTTGAATGAGGACAGGGCCGGGGTGATGTGGTCAGATGATTTGGTGCGGGTGATGATCCAGCTTAGCCATATCATGTCACGTTGTCAACATTGGATACATGGAGCAGCACACTGGGTCATATGTCCGATGCTTTTTGGAAACGTTTTCTTCATAAAACGTGCCAGACAGATTTTGTAAACATTTTATTCCTTAGTAATACATGGGTATGCCGTCTTTCAGAACCTTTCATTACCGGCACTTAAGAGAGAAAAAAAGAGTGCATCTCGCGGCGGCGACTAGCGTCAGGAGCTGAAACATCACTACGGTAGAGCTAAGAAGGTTCTACGAGCACTTTAGACCAACCTTACCAACAATCGACGTACGGAAGAGATTCGTAGCAAAGAACGTTTCGGGAAACACGCGAGATGTAAAGGTAGAACGTGAAGTAGAGGTTACGAATGACGTAGCGTTAAGAAGGCTTTAAGGTTTCAGGAAACTGGCAGGTTTGTTTAGTCGGATAAGTTGCCATGGTTACTTAGCGGAGATTCCCTTAAATCACGTTAATGGAACCCAACTCTAGCTGAAAGTAGCGAGGCTAAGTGAAATAAGCCCGGCTTTGCCTTTAGCTTGGTTGATGGAATACCCCTCAAGTCCTGTATAACGGTGTCGTCCTTCCCACGCTGTTGACATCCACACAAGTCCGCCGTCGAACACATTCGGGTACAGTGGCAGCATGGCGCTTACCTTCTTGCAGAGCTGTAGTCAAGACCACGTTGGTCCGGCGAAGGCTTGTCGAGTGGATGTCCAAAGAGGTTCCATTCCAAGTCGCCAGCGAGTCCAAATTAGAGACAAAAATATTCCTCTTCGGGACCGAGAGTTACCTGTTTATACACTTTGTGTGAAGCGAGTGACACAGTATATCTTACCATCATTTTACACTATTATGTATAAAATGCAGTGTTACCACACTGCAGGATCAAATTAAGTAATTGCTTGTCTTCAACTAATTAAAAACGATTAAGAAATACACATTTATAGAAACAAACTGTTTTTATTACTTTTTATCAATTATTTGCCAATAATACTCTTCTCTTTTTGTTAAGCAAATGTCCACATTAGAATAAAGCTTTAAATTGCTAAAATAATCTCGCCGACGCGTGCTCTGTCGCCCTCAGATCATCAGAATCATTTATGGTTGGTAGCCAAAGTCATATACCAGCCTGGCAGCTGAGGGGAAAAAAACAGTTCTAGGCAGCAGCAACCTTCTCCCAGAAGGAAGGCGGGATGAAGAGGCCGTGACCTGGGTGCGAGGGGTCGGCCATGATCTGCGCTCGGGAGTTAGGTGTCTTGCTCAAGGACCCTCGACAATCGGCTCGGTTCTGAGCAGGGATCAAACTGATCACCTTGCGACTACCAGTGAACCCGCGCTACCACCTGAGCTAATGCTGCCCCAAGAAATTCTACAAAAAATGGTCAACAGAAATATTTATTTAGTTATTTTATCTGACAAAGGCCCAGACATTATCATAAGTCACTGACTCAATCAGTGCGTTTACATGACACTCCAGAAAATCGAATGATTGGCTTCGTCCGACTATGATTGGATTATTAAGATGCAGGTGTACACCTTAGTCGGACTAAAGTCGAATCTAATCTTGTTGCTCTTAGTCGATTTAAGAGCCCTATATTATTCGATTGGTAGTCGAATTAAGCGTGCATGTATACAGTCAATCGGATTGGAAACGGATTTTGCGTTCCGCGCATGCTCGAGTTTTTACTGGGGGCCATGAGCCGGAAGTATAAGGAGACGATAGTCTTGTTGTCGCCGTCAGAAAATGAGAAACTGAGATTCATTTCAAAAGGTGGCGAAGAAGATGGAGGAAGCCGGTGTCTTGTTTTTTTACGATCTCTATTCAGTCATTGCTGATGGGGATATTCTCTGATATTATGAATCTTAAAGACTGCATTGGGTTCTCAGACTCTCTGGTACCTCAGCAACAAGTAAAGACTCGTAGTGGGGGTTATCTCGGCCATGGTGGAGAAGGAATTGGGGGAAAGGAACTTTGGCTTTGACTCTCTGAAACCCAGATTGAAACGCGACATGGAGGAAAGGGATTGCTGCCGTATGCGGGCTCCCGGAGGAGCTGCTCCGCCGCCGCCGGAGGAGTTTGCATACGACCGAGGAGTCGGAACAATGGAGCGTCCGAGAAATGGCCTGGACCTGAAGTGAACTGACAGCTGCCTACTGAAAACATTTCTCAAATGCCACCTGAGTTTGTTGCTGCTAGTGACATAAAGAGCTCAACCAGTGGCTCTTTTACCACTAGTTGAAATGGGTACAGCGCCACCTACCTTACCATGGTATGAAATGCTTCGGCCAATTAATCGATTTTCTCACCGCCATGTATACTCTGACAATTGCAGTGGTCCGATTGAGGCGCATGGTCGAACTATGGCTTTAATCTGATTAAGCTGTGCATGTAAACAAACTGAATGTCTCACACTGAAACTCACAATCACACCCAAAAACACTCTGCTCACCGTATAGATTTGGTTTAATTTTAGGCCAAAATGTACAATATCAGGATTACATGGAATTCGATTAAATATCCCATAAACTATATCCTTGTAACAGTAATTTTCATTGGTGTGCTACAAAAATAAGGTCACTTCCGTTTTATTTAACAGCCAAACAAATACAAACAAAAAACAAAAACCTGTCTGTATTGCTCAATTTGCAGTGCATATATATTTATATATATATTTATTTATTTTCTTTAAAAGGCCAAGACACTACATTACCTGCTTCTTCCGACACCTGTTCACAACTAGAGGCACTTGTAAGGCAAGCTAACCAACACAATTCAAAAAGTGAAATGGTTAAGCATCAAACATCATCAGCCCTCCAGTGCCACTGCTGAACCAAGAAAATATTCAAACTGCATTGTGTTTTTTAATCGATGACAAGCGCAAGGTTACCAACGAGGAGGTAAACATGTTGTGTGCTGTTAGATTTTCCCATGGACACTTCCCTTGACATGCCAGCTCTGGATTGACTTCTCTCCAGAGCCTCAACACCAGGTCACTGGCCTAGTGGCAGTTCTGACATTTGGGGTGGCACTTCTGCTTGTTGATGTTGCAATGGCATCCCCCGCTGTTGTCCCCGGGACCCTTGTGAAGAACACACAAACCTTACATTTTTTGTCTTTGTGTAAGAACAAATAAAGTACATTTGTAGTGGGATAAGATCCGGTGATGTATTACAATGATTATGGTTTGTGCTCTTTGGAAGTTTCTTGAAATTCCGTCAAATATTTAAAATGGATGCACAGTACGCAACTACTCGGATATTACGATTATACATTTCCAACAAATGTATTAAAAAGATAACAATTATATATCTTTTTTAACTAAGACATGATTTTTTTCGTTGACATATTGAAAAGCCGCGATGAATGGGTTAATTATTATTATTATTATTATTATTATTAATTATCCTAAAGTGGGAGGGCTTTCTTACCCCGGGGCCCCAGCGTGGCCCCCTGGTCACCCAGCAAATCTCAGTGTGACAGACAGTGCAGCGCAGCCAATCACAGCCCTCCTTCTTCTGGACAATGATGCCACACTGAGGACAGTGCATGGCCTCCCCCGACTGCACCAGGGTCTGGCCGTGGGAGCGTTCCACATCATGGACGCCACATAGAAACAACGGAGGAGACAACGAGGGTTAGGGTTAGGGTTAGCTCCGTTAGCTAACCCTTACCCTAACCCAACGGAGGAGACAACAAGCGTTAGGGTTAAGATTAGCTAAACCTAACGGGGGAGAAAGCAAAACATGTAAAAACAACAAGATTGTCGACCAATATACTACAAAGAATAAAGAAGGTGGTCGCAAAAGGTTCCTCAGAGAATGTTGCAAATTTGTCTGGTCAAATTTACACAAGCAAGATACAAACAAGAAGCATTTTTTTTCCCCATTGTAAGTCCCCCTTTTTACTCAACATATTTTATGTGTAAGAACTTTGTAATCTAGTATAATCAAGTCATTGTTTGTGATCATCTTGTTGTATGTGTATGTAACACCGCTTCAAATGAATTCAAAAGAGACGCCTAACACTGTAAAGAGAATAAACACTGGGTTAGGGTCCGCAGCCAAAACAGCTTGGCAGAAACAAGGCTCCCACCTTGAGCAGATCTCTGGTGCGTCTGGCCGCTGAGTCGTTTATGGCTCTGGACGTGAGGTCGTCCTGGTACTGCTTACAGTTCATGCCCTCGTGGATCGCCTGGAGAGGTGGAAGGGAGAGAGGGTTAGAGAGCAGGAGATCCTGGCTCTTAAGGATCCTGGCTCATTGTCTCTCTAGTCTCAATGCTCGGCACCTTGCAGAGCAGGCAGTTGTGCTGGCGGCAGACGGGGCAGTGGAAGACGTTGACCGTGTCCTCGTACACGCACCAGCCAGGACAGTCCGCCGTGGCGCAGTGGTAGCTGCCCTCGCAGCGCGACTCCGCCACCTGCAGGCCGCGCTGCAGCCAGCGGCCGTACTCCTCCCCGGACACCAGCTGGGGAGCACACACCCGTTAACCTGACCGGCCGTACAGCTGGGGAGCACACACCCGTTAACCTGACCGGCCGTACAGCTGGGGAGCACACACCCGTTAACCTGACCCGCCGTACAGCTGGGGAGCACACACCCGTTAACCTGACCGGCCGTACAGCTGGGAGCACACACCCGTTAACCTGACCGGCCGTACAGCAGGGGAGCACACACCTGTTAACCTGACCGGCCGTACAGCTGGGGAGCACACACCTGTTAACCTGACCGGCCGTACAGCAGGGGAGCACACACCCGTTAACCTGACCGGCCGTACAGCTGGGGAGCACACACCCGTTAACCTGACCGGCCGTACAGCTGGGGTGGCCTGGCGACATCCCCTGATTGATCGGGAAGCGCACGGAATCACGTATATGGAGCTTTGACAGAGGTGGATGGAGGATGGATATGGGTTATGGTTAGGGGGATGGATATGGGTTATGGTTAGGGGGATGGATATGAATCATTTAGCCCCAGTCTGAATGCCCCACAGGGCTGTTTTCAGTCCTAGTCCGTCCCTGGATGTACATCATTTTCTTGTTTCTAGTTGGTCTATTGGGTTTTCTTAAAAAGCACCGGTATTAAGATAAGCAAAGGTAACAAATATGTACAGACAAATCTACAATAAAAATTATACCTCATTATATGTATAAAAGTAATGTTAATGAAATGATGTATATGGAGATAAGATGGCAGCATAACATGGTATTGTTACATGATGCTTTGGCATCATGTAACAATGGTATTGTTACATGATGCTTTAATGATGAGGCGTTTTCTTGTGAACTCACAGCTTTGATCTCTCGCTCCTGCAGGATGCAGGAGCAGGAGTACGTCTCGTCTCTGTAGGGACACGCCACCTCTGGGTCCTCACATAGCATGATCACAGAGCGCAAGCACTCTCTGGATACACGCACACGGACACACACACACACGGACACAATTAACCCCAAGAAACCTGAAGTAATTTGCATTGTGATTATGAATTTTTTTTAAAAATTGCACTCGTATAGCAAAGAAAAACAATGAGATCATGTCAGTTCTTGGGGAGCAAAGCATTACCGGCAGAAGCAGTGGAGACACTCCCTGAGCAGCACACCCTGGCCTGGCTGGAGGTCCGCATAGCAGATCCTACAGTCTACTGCCTCCGGGTTGCACACCACCTCCTGGCCATCCAACTGCACCAGCCGGGCAAAGTTCTCCCTGCGCTCCGCCTCCCTGGCCTGGGATCAGACGGAGGAGTGGTTGGGTTAGGGACCAGAGGGAGGAATGGTTGGGTTAGGGTCCAGAGGGAGGAGTGGTTGGGTTAGGGACCAGAGGGAGGAGTGGTAGGGTTAGGGACCAGAGGGAGGAGTGGTTGGGTTAGGGTCCAGAGGGAGGAGTGGTTGGGTTAGGGTCCAGAGGGAGGAGTGGTTGGGTTAGGGTTAGGGACCAGAGGGAGGAGTGGTTGGGTTAGGGACCAGAGGGAGGAGTGGTTGGGTTAGGGTCCAGAGGGAGGAGTGGTTGGGTTAGGGTCCAGAGGGAGGAGTGGTTGGGTTAGGGTTAGGGACCAGAGGGAGGAGTGGTTGGGTTAGGGACCAGAGGGAGGAGTGGTTGGGTTAGGGTTAGGGACCAGAGGGAGGAGTGGTTGGGTTAGGGACCAGAGGGAGGAGTGGTTGGGTTAGGGACCAGAGGGAGGAGTGGTTGGGTTAGGGTCCAGAGGGAGGAGTGGTTGGGTTAGGGTCCAGAGGGAGGAGTGGTTGGGTTAGGGTCCAGAGGGAGGAGTGGTAGGGTTAGGGACCAGAGGGAGGAGTGGTTGGGTTAGGGTCCAGAGGGAGGAGTGGTTGGGTTAGGGTCCAGAGGGAGGAGTGGTTGGGTTAGGGTCCAGAGGGAGGAGTGGTTGGGTTAGGGTCCAGAGGGAGGAGTGGTTGGGTTAGGGTTAGGGTCCAGAGGGAGGAGTGGTTGGGTTAGGGTCCAGAGGGAGGAGTGGTTGGGTTAGGGTCCAGAGGGAGGAGTGGTTGGGTTAGGGTCCAGAGGGAGGAGTGGTTGGGAGGTGGGTGTGGAGATACTCTTGCAGGGTAAATCCTAAAACGTATTAGCATTTATACGTTATATTATGTAGCTCATCTTCAACCTTACACACACACACACACACACACACACACACACACACACACACACACACACACACACACACACACA
The DNA here is from genome assembly GCF_902167405.1 of Gadus morhua. NCBI lineage: Eukaryota > Metazoa > Chordata > Actinopteri > Gadiformes > Gadidae > Gadus > Gadus morhua. The sequence goes on along the minus strand of NC_044070.1, from coordinate 25,134,625 downwards.
CACACACACACACACACACACACACACACACACACACACACACACACACACACACACACACAGTTTTGTCTAAACATTTTATTAATTATTATTAACATTTACATTTCATCACTGTGCAAAATAGAAAACATTCATCTAATCAATTTAAGAATATATTAGGTCAGTTATTTAGTCAGTAGTAGTGACAATGTGTAAGATTTTCTCCTGCTTATTTTAACACTGTGTCCGATTTAATCTATTTCACAAATGTAACTTGGATGTTGAGTCAAATATTGTGTTTCATTTATTTATTATCACATTGCCTATAGAACCGCACGAGACGCTACGGCAGAACTAACAACATGCCCAATGCCCTTCAGTTGTAAAAGCACCTCGGAGCCTTCAGAAGAGAGTCAACGACAAAAACAGACAAAGAGAGTCAGAGAGAACTGAAGAACTATCCTGACAGCTGAGCTTTGACACGAGCGCGTTGGCTTGAGTAAGGGAATCATGTACTGTGGAATCCGAAAACCTCTTTGATCTTTCAGGTTAAATTAATGTTATTCAGGATCTCCACTCGCTGATCAGATATTGGGTGGTGCAAGGTTTGATTGACGTTACCTGGTAAAAGTGACCTTATTTTTACATAGTAAAATACATATTAAAAACTTTGTACATTTAAGTTGAGATTTGGAAAGGTTCAATCCGTAAAAATACTGTGCAACCCTCAGCCCCACTGGGATGAGCTAACCTACCGACCTCGTGATAACCTGGGTAGGCAGCCCAGGTAGGTAATTGAGTACAGAAACAAAGGACAGTTCCACAAATATAGGCTGTTAATATTATTGGGTTACAAATTCAGGACTCCATTTCATGAAGACCATTTCATGTGGTCAGTGCAATCTGAATAGGCTGGTAGACTTCATCATGAAAACATCTGGGGTAAAATACACCATTGTGTGTATGGTGCTCTGTCAGTTTCAAGAGGATAATTGTATATCCTCTATGAATATGCAATCATTTATTGTATACATCAAATACATTCTAGCTTAGCAGTCATGTAGGTTTATCCTGTGTGTGTGTGTGTGTGTGTGTGTGTGTGTGTGTGTGTGTGTGTGTGTGTGTGTGTGTGTGTGTGTGTGTGTGTGTGTGTGTGTGTGTGTGTGTGTGTGTGTGTGTGTGTGTGTGTGTGTGTCAGTGGAGTGGAGGCTTCTCCAGTGAGGAGAGGGAAGAAGATCCTCCTTAACAATCTTGAGAATAAAAAAGAAAGATTGCCCAGACCGGTGCCGGTGAATAACATGAGTTCAATGGGAGGGAGGGGAAGTTCCTCCTCTGAATGGACCAATAAGAAGGAGCCCTGGCGGTGCTATGAACCAATAAGAAGGAGCCCTGCCGGTGCCATGAACCAATAAGAAGGAGCCCTGCCGGTGACATGAACCAATAAGAAGGAGCCCTGGCGGTGCCATGAACCAATAAGAAGGAGCCCTGGCGGTGCTATGAACCAATAAGAAGGAGCCCTGGCGGTGCTATCGACCAATAAGAAGGAGCCCTGCCGGTGCCATGGACCAATAAGAAGGAGCCCTGGCGGTGCTATGGACCAATAAGAAGGAGCCCTGGCGGTGCTATGAACCAATAAGAAGGAGCCCTGGTGGTGGATCAGCCCGGAGGGAGGGGTTATCCCCTCAAGCCTAGGCTACGAGAGCCAACCAACCCGCTCGGTCGCATGCTGCGTCTCCACCGAGAGGTGCGTGACCGTTTGATGCGGTTCGGTGCGGCTCGGTTCGCTTATATTGGCGTTTCCACCGGCAAAAGTTGAGCAAGGTCCCGAAGTAAAACGCGCGGAGCGCCGCGCCGAGCGCCACGCCGAGCCTACCTATTTATCGGTGCTCCTCCGTTGGGGTTAGGGTAACGGCTTGGTAGGGTTAAGGTAACCCTACCAAGCCAGATCTACCGATCCAGTTTGGTATGACCAGGTCACATATATCTTTGCAACACAATCAGCGAGGAGGATTGACTTGATCTATAAAAGAAGTCCCTCAATCGTAATTGGCTTAACACCATGACATAACATTCCTTCAGGCATTGTTCCAGCGTCTTTCAAGACTGCCAGAATAAAGCCTCTCCTCAAAAATACAACTCTTAATACCACCGACATCCAGAACTATAGACATTGGACACGGTGAACCACCAGATCCTCCTTGCCATTCTTGCCGAACTTGGCATCGCTGAATCTTCTCTTTCCTGGTTCACATCCTACCTGACGAACCGCACCTATCAAGTGACATGGAATGGCTCCTTGTCCAAACCTTGCACGCTTGAAACTGGTGTCCCTAAAGGCTCTGTACTGGGGCCTCTTCTGTTCTCCCTCTATACCAGATCTCTGGGCTCGGTAATTGCATCACAAAGCTTTTCCTATCACTGCTATGCAGACGACGCTATTTCTCTCTTTCCGCTCATTTGATAAAGCCCTGATTGCAACACGCATATCGGAATGTCTGGCGGACGTCAGCACCTGGACAACTGCCCATCCCCTGAGGCTTATCCTCAACAAAACTGAGCTCCTCCTAAACCAGGGAAGGATTGCCCACACATGGACTTACTGGTCACCGTTGAGAACATCCCTGCATCTCCTTCTCCAACTGCCAGAAACCTCGGTGTGGTATTGGACAATCAGTTATGCTGCACCGCAAACATCACTGTGGTGGCCCGATCCTGCAGATTTGCACTTTACAACATCCACAGAATCCGGCCCTTCCTCACAAGGGAAGCAGCTCAGCTCCTGGTCCAATCACTGATCATCTCCCGCCTCAACTACTGCAACTCGCTCCTGGCTGGACTCCCTGCCTCTGCGATTAAACCTTTGCAGCGCATCCAGAATGCGGCAGCGCGCCTCGGGTTCAACCTACCGAAGTTCTCCAATGTGACCCCCCTCTTCCGGGACCTCCAATGGCTCCCTGTAGTAGCTTGCATCCAATTTAAGACGATGGTACTGGCATACAAGGCAGTTGATGGAACTGCCCCTGCCTACCTCCAAGCATTGCTAAAGCCACACACCCCAGGTCGATCCCTCCGCTCAACTACCTCAGCTGGACGCCTGGTACCGCCATCACTAAGAGCTAGCAAAGGCCGCTCAGCAAAGTCACAACTTTTCTCGTTTTTGGGACCTCAGTGGTGGAATGAGCTCCCTGCCGCTCTCAGGACCGCAGAGTCGCTCACTATCTTCCGAAAAAGACTCAAGACTCACCTGTTCAGAGTCCACCTCAACTCTGCATAGCCACCCTCCCCCTTCTGGCCACCATTGTACACTGTATTGTATTGTATTGTTGTATTATAGTACTTAACTGTGTAGCAAATGCAGTAGCTGCTATCATTGCTGTAACACGGGGGAATTGGTTAGCCTAGCGATTGTTGCACTTGGTTCTATGAACATCCTTTCTGTACCGACAGCGATATTTAGATGCACTTCTTATGACAAATGTACTTATTGTAATTCGCTTTGGATAAAAGAGTCTGCTAAATGCCCTAAAAAAACAACACCATTCTGAAACGGCCATTAACATCCAAATTTGCCTCAAACAATGTTAGGCTTACAGCTCACGTAAATAGTTGTGAAATAATGTTATTTTTGTTCTTTTAATTATTTGTTACTCTGACCGTTCGGTTTGATATTGTGGGAAGGATCTTAGTGAATGATTCAGAGCATGATGCATTTTAAATGCATCCCTTTTGGTCTTGTCTTCATTTTTCTTAAAACAACTGTAGCTGAAAATAAACATGGCCAAATTATAAGGAAAAGCTTCGGTCATCAAGGGAAAATATAGGTCACATGATAGGGCCTGATTCTTTTATTTAGTTATACAAATCAAGATTAGGCCTGATTTGACTAATTGGCTTTGCATCCTTTCCTCCTGCCCTTGTAGCCCATTTCAAAGACATGCTGCACACCAGCTTTCAAAGTATTTGTATCAATCAAAGTGAATTTGTATCAATTTTATTCACATAATTATCCCTCCATGCTGTAGTGTAAAAACACCCTGAACCAACTTGAGTCTCACATACTTATGCCACCATACGCCACTAACAGTGAAAGCAGGCCAATGGCAACCAAGCGAGCAGTCCTTCCTCCCTCACTTTAAAAACCACCAGCCGCCACTGATGTGTATATGTTGTTTGTTTGTTTGTTTGTGTGTATGTGTGTGTATGTGTATGCATGTGTGTGTGTGTGTGTGTGTGTGCTTGTTTAGGGATCCTGGTCGAGGTTGAGTAGCAGCGAGTAGTTTTGAGCACCGGCACTCCTGGTCTCACTCCTCGTCTCCTCTCTTCTCCCCTTCTCCTTCAGAAAACACAGAGATAGAAGAGAAGAGAGTTAACCTGGGAGAGCCTCTGCCGACGCCCAACCTTGCCCCGCCCACCCTGGCCCCGCCCCAGGCTGCGCTGCCGGCGTCCCTCTCCGCACTCATTTGTTTTCTTCATTTTTCTGATAAGTTTAAATGTCGGAATCTCCTCTGTCGGAGGATTCCTGGTCAGGGAATATTCAGTTTTCCAGTCCCCTGTTCCTTCCTGTTTCCCTTCCCATTTGGGTCAAACGTGTCATTAATGATCCTATGTATCAAACTGAAGTCTATTTGAACTCATTTGGGTCAGTGGAGCAAAGGGTTAACCGATCTACCCAATCAGAGAGTGAGTGAATGAGTATTCTCCTCCTACCTGTTGGTACTGTCTGACGGCCTCCTTCTCCTGTTGGATGCGTCTGAGCTCCAGGTGGTCTGGCCGGTAAGCCCCCGGGATGGCGTAGCCCTCGGGGCGGCCCGTGCTGCAGATCTCACAGCCCGGGCGGGTGGGCTTGTTGATGTAGGTGCAAGAGGGGCAGGGCCAACCCTGGGGCAACACAGAACATGGCCTTACTGGACGGGCTTTGGATGTTGTCATTGTGGGTCTATTTAAAAGTGCACACACACACAGAGACAGACAGACAGACACACAAACACACACCCAACATCCATTTGGAGGTTTACACCAAATGACAAACTCTTTAGGCAGAAGAAATTCCATATGTTTAGTTTGCTAAAGCTTGAGCAGATCATACATTGAATTGTGAAGCTCCCTCCGCCGCTGAACGACCTGGTGAACTGACGCGCGCTACACAAGCAGACAGCCACTGACAGATCGCAGCAGCCACTGACAGCATGTGTTCTGAGTGGATAGGGTTAGGGTTATACCTGTGTGCCTGATGCTACTCTGCCGATGCTCAGTGCTTCACCAAGTTGAGGCATTTCCAAGTTGATGAGCTCTCTGATTTCAGAGATATTCTCTCTCTCGGTTCCCGCTGAAAGACCAGCCGTTCCTGGAGGTGGTCAGAGAACAGACAAAAGGTACAAACACGTATGTTATGAGACCACTTCCCCATAGACCAGCCCAGTCTGGGAGGCAGAGCGCTGGAGGCCAGACCCTGAACTGGGCCCAGTCTGGGAGGCAGAATGCAGGAGATCGGACCCTGACCTGGGCTGCAGCCGGGGCCCAGTCTGGGAGGCAGAGTGCTGGAGGCCAGATGACCCTGCGACCAGGAGGCCCCGATGGTGCCCTCCTGGTCGAGGTTGGCTGGCTGAGGCGACAGGCGGGCGGTGCGTGACGACAGCAGGTAAAGGTAGGCCGTGTCGCCGTCCCGACGCACGCCGTACGAGGCGAGGGAGCGCTGGTCAGCGCACAGGCACTGGCCGATCACCCAGCGCTGGACCCTCGGGGGGAACCCGTACTCCAGGAAGACCTGAGGCAGAGCGGGAGGAGATGAGGGGACTGCACCTCCAGTACCTCCGCATAATGTATTATATTTATTAATGCCTTTATCAACGCATTTGGGTCAGTGAAGTGCTCAATGATCGACCCCATCGGAGTGAGTGTCGCAGAGGGGGAAGATAGACAGATGAGGTGAGGGAAGAAAATGCATTTCCTTTACCTCTTCTCTACTGCATTCAACTATGTTGGATATCTCATGCGAGAGGTCGTTATACAGTCTATTTGTTGAGACATTAAGATGATTTATTTGTAATCAAAGTGACTAACAAGTCAGGCTGAGAACAATCACAAGCATCCAATCCAAATTGGAGGTTTCCTGTGGTGGGTTTGAGACTTAACCGAAGGCGATGTGCTCATAAATAAGTTGATGGTGCAAGACGACATGCCTGCTGTTTAATGGCTGCAATAGTGGAGTGGGGGAAGACTTTGACCGTGACGGAACAGGAAGAGGAACAATCCTCCACTACAACAGCCAAGCTGTAGG